>NW_026941391.1:0-13562 GCF_032062105.1 Saccostrea cuccullata
AATGTGTCTCTTGTAATAAAATAACATTGAGACAATTTTAACCAATCATATAATTTTTGACGTTTTTCATCAGAATTAAGCCCCCTTACATTAACTGTGAGAATTTGTAATTTATCCATAATATCTACGTTCTAGGTTAATGTAATATAATATAATACGTAAAATATTTAAGTATAAACATACCGGCATCATAGTCATGAGTTCGAATTCAAAGGAAGCAGTCAATTGGATCATTACGATTCCTAGTTATCTCCGTCCGTCTTGGATGATAGATCACTTCCGGATGCGGAATTGGATTCCTGCTGACGGGCGCGCATTTCACTGATCATCACTGATATGTCGCGCTGCTTGCTGCTCTGTTTTGTACGAAAGTCCAGAAGGCTCATTCGAGATTCGAGTTTCAAAATACAAGATTCGAGTTTCGAAATTCGAGATCCAAGCTAACCAATCAAAAGCGGGTTCAACATTCGAGATTCGAGTTTCGAAATACGAGATTCGAGATTCAAAATTCGAGTTTCGACATTCAAGATCCAAACTACCCAATCATAAGCGGGTTCAACATTTTATTACTTCCCTTCATTATGTTTTTACAATCAAGAAATCGTTTAATATAATTATAACAAATGGGTCATTTGATTAAATTACAATGCAAGAAAGAGTGTAATATATATAAGAAGTAAATTTAAATAAATGTTGGATTTTTTGCTAAGCAAGATATACTTCAATTTATATTATAGCATTTTAAACATTAAACATATTACATATATCAGGAGTATATATATATAGTTGTAATGTCTACTAAACTTAATTTTTTAAACCCCTATTAGGAAAACCACAGGTATCTGTGGACTGGACCCCCCCCCCCCCCCCCTCGATATTCAACTCCAGGACTTATAGGACATTTTTTCACAAATTATAATTATTACACTTATTCATCATGTGTACAATACGAAAAAATCTCGGGCGAAAAAAACCCCAGAATAATCGCTAAACAAAAAACCCATCTATACATTATAAGAGATAATGCTGTTTAAGGAGAAAATGTAGTATTATACGAGATGCAGAGTCGGTCCGATAGCATGGACTTAGACAGAAATATATGTAGAGACAGTGTGAATCGACATTTTAGGTTAAGATAAGATAAATGCATGTTTTTAAACATAGAAATACCAGTGGGGATACAACGGAAACAGACTGGAGTGGCATACCTTTCTCTCTTACGATGTATGGGGTATTTTTTTGTTGATCGATTGTTCTGAGGGTTTTACGAATTTTTAGTATTTTACTCATGACGAATAAGTATAATAAATATAGTTTGTAAGAAAAAAAAATGCCCAATAAGCCCTGGCGTTGAATATCGAGGGGGAGTGGGAGTCCTGTCCAAAAGTGCCTGTGTTTTCCTTATTAGAGGAAATACAGTTAAGTTTAGTAGACAATACAAAGATATATATACTCCTGATATATGTAATCTATTTAATATTTAAGAAGTTATCATATAAATTGAAGTATATCTTGCTGATTAAAAACCCAATACGTATTTAAATGTCCTTCTAAAATATATAACAATCTTTCTTGCATTGTAAATTAATGAAATGACCCATTTGTTATAATTTTCTTAAACGATTTCTTCAAAAACAATAAAGGGAGATCATTAAATGGTGAACCCGCTTTTGATTGGTTAGTCTGGATCTTGGATCTCAAAACTCGAATTTTGAATCTCGAATTTCGAATATCGTATTTCGAAACTTGAATCTCGAATGATCCTTCTGGGCTTTCGTAGTTTTGAGTTTTGCTTTCGTTGCGGACTGCTCCATTGATCGCTTTTTTGCTCTTACGGATCTTTTTTGCGAGTTTGCTGAGTATTTGCTCCAAGAGGTTTTTACAGGGCCACGCTTGCTGTTTGGTATTTTCTGTTCCTGTCTTGTTGAGCCCGGTCCCCCAGGTGTCGTTGTATGTAGATTCGGCTAGAATCACGTTTCTTTTGACCGATCGTAGTTTTTCGCGGAACTGCTGAACTTGAGCACATTTATTATCGATCACTTCGGCCATGACGGCTTCACGTGTAGAGGACCACTGATCGTTGACCCTGACCTTGTCCCCGAGTCTTTGGCAGAAAGAGCATCATCCGCTTCTAGGATGCTTTTGGCTGCATCGAGGTCGCCACAACGCGATGCCTTAGCATATTGGAAAGCATGCTCAGCCGATTTGTGGCGAAACCCGTAAAGGTTGATCTCGCAGGGGAAGAAATTTGATAGCACATTATCTTCACAAAAGGATTTTATATTTAAACAATTGCAATCAAGAAGTGCACTTACCATTTTCTTTAAAAAAGCTGAAACCATGGATGAGCAGTATTGCAGTAACAACCATAAGCAAATGTATTAATAACGTACGTCTTCTGGGTCTTCTATGAGCTGAAATGATTTATAAATATCAAACTGAAAATGTGACAGCAAGCGTGTCTCATTATACGTTGTATTTTTCTAAAGTAATAATTAAAATAGTTTCCAATATAAAAACTAGGGACTTTGTCCTACATAAACATAACCGTTTCATTTCATTTAAAAAAGTATCGAAAAGACACAACTTGATTCTAGACCAAACCACTAAAGCTGTTTCCTATTGTCTTTGCATGGTATTTGCTTTTTAAATGGGTATTCCTAAATGCCTTTGCTTCTATCATCCTTGTTCCGCTAGAGAAAACGTGGCTTTTGCTTTTACTTATGCGTAAATGAAGCCGAATCCTTTTTTGCCGCCAATAAATCGCAGGTCATGTATAACAAACATACAAAGTTCATAAAAACATACTTTTAAGCCCCCTTTTCAGCATTTAGGAATGTGTAGCATTTTAATAGCGAATATCATGCAAAGGTATTTAATATATGCGTCAAACAATCCGATAATTTTACATAAAGAAGAGTATTCGGCATATATCCATTATTTGTACGGCCTGACGCCTTGACGTCATGCAATTACTATATATTTATGTTCCCCAAACGAAGTTGGGGAACATATTGTTTTTACTCTGTTTCTTATTATTAAGGTCTTCCGTCTTCACGGAAGACCTTATAGTGATTCTATTGTTTCTTATTAAGGTCTTCCGTCTTCACGGAAGACCTTATAGTGATTCTATTGTTTCTTATTATTATTAAGGTCTTCCGTCTTCACGGAAGACCTTATAGTTATTCTACTGTTTCTTATTAAGGTCTTCCGTCTTCACGGAAGACCTTATAGTTATTCTACTGTTTCTTATTATTATTATTATTCTTATTTTTTCTCCCAAAATTTTGTGCACGCGATTTCTCAGCAACTATTCGGCGGATTTCTTTGAAATTTTCAGGAATTATGCGCAATAAGATGAACTTGATACATTTTTAAGTAAATTTGGAAATTTGCTTCTGGTGCCCAGTTATGGGCAATTTCCTGATTTTAAAATGCAATTTTGTCGCCCCTTTTTTTCGAAAATGGCTAAAGATATGACCTGGAGACTTATTGGAGACGATAGTTCGTGACTTTGTGGTTTGCAGAATCGCCTTTTTGTGCGTCGTCAGTTCTTCCGGTTGTTACGAGATGCAAATTTAAAAAAGTCGTATTTTCTAACTTTTTTGTTTTTCAGTATTTTTCATTTATTTTTGGTTTGTTAATAGAAACCCTCCTGATAATGCTTACTATATAATTTGTTTGAATGTTTATCAATCTAAACTCTAGATATTAGCATTCAAAAATCTGAAGCGGGTCCAAAATGGCGGCTGTCTCTGTCAACGCCGACATTTCGCAATGGGGATTTACGGAGGCAGCCGAGCGTTTGCTTGAATGAAAGTAACATAAGGATAAATGAAATGTATTGGAATACTTGGATAGTCACGTCGTAGTTACGTTGCAGTTCTGTGTCAAACTAACGTCTTCTATAATTGGTTTTGGCTAGTTCCCAAAGTTGAAAAAGAAAAGACTAAATGTGCAAATGAAATTCGATACCTAATATCTTTTGTGCACCACGGAAAAATAGATTTTATCACACTTATAAGTAATACTTTCTCAAAAAAGAATATTGATTAATATTGTCAGTAGAAATCTTAACCACTGTTTTTCCTATGCACACTTGTGTCCTATTAAACTAATCAATAAGACAAAATAAGAAGACGATTTTTTTAAAGATCGCTTCATGGAGTTTATTTTAGCATTCTTGTCTCAAAGACCTGATTAAAGTTATTGAGCATAAATGATATCTGATTCCTTGACCGTCGTAGGGCGAGCCATGTTTTTCCACAAAACATTTCAACCTTTTTCGATTAACTAATCGGGATAGTTCACTTTGGGGATAAACAGGAAATTGAGAAAAGTTAAAATTCATAACCGTTTCACCGTTTTAGTGTTACAGGCATATATACCATATGGAATTTGTAAAATGTGTTAAATATACTTTCTAAACCTCGAATCTTAAGCTATAAGAACGTTCTTTTTTTTTTATTTCATTGAAGCTATCAGACCTATTTACTAGAACATTCCAAAGAAAAGGCGCGAAGATTAACTCGTGGCGTTTGGTGCTAAATTTTGAATAGTGACCTGCCTTTCATAATTTTAAAAGAGAATCACTGTTTCGTAAATATATATAAATAGATTTAGAGAAGAAGTCCCGATAGCGTAATATTTAGTGCCGTCGGAATTTCATGCTGGCGACATGGGTTCAATTCTCCTTGTGTGCAATTTTTTTTTACTTTTTCAGCTGGATTTTACGTTTTCTTTCCGGAATCGGACGGAAGACCTCTCGTTGCTCGCAACGAGTTTCTCATCTAGTATTCTTACTATTTTCGTATTGACCAACTTCTGGAAATGACCTTTGTCCGGTCCATTTCTCCCGAACAGCTTAAGATATGAAAGTTTACTGTGTCGGATATCATAGATCATGACTTGAAGATGTGTCGAACAACATTTTGTCCGTCGTCAATTCTTCCGGTCGTCGCGAAAAAGGGGATTAAAAGTTGATTTTTTAAATTTCTTTGTCTTTCTTTCTATCTTTTTCTGTGATATTCATGGCATAAGTAAAGGCCCCTATTTGCTGATTTAACGTATAACCAGTTTCTTGATTTGATAAAGAAGAAATTAAATATCTTTGAATGTCTTAGAACTTTTGCAAGCGTAGGTTCAACGTTTTCTTAAACACTAAAAAATATTCATTTCATTTTCTCATAAATAGGCTGCGCGGGTAATACACATGGTGCCATTGTGCAGGTAAGGTCTTCCCCGTGTAATGGGGAATGGACCTGTAGAAAACCTTCTCTGGTTCCGCAGAGTCGAGGTTTTAGCAAAAAAATGTATGAAACATATATCATGTGTGTGCATCTTATACCCCGCCCCCATTTTTTTTTAAATTTTGAAAACTGTAAGAAACCTAGCCCCCACCTTTCTCACTTATTGAAATGGATGCTAATTCCGTTTTAATGTTTTACATTCTACATAAAATGACCATGACATTTATATAACAAGGCACTCTTCTTAAAATTAAGAAAATGATAAGGCTTAATTCTATCTACAAAATAATGGTAATTTACAAGTCTATATTCAAGAAAGCCCCCCCCCCCCCCCCTCGGAAGCGCGCAGCCAGGTAGAATTCGCAGATATAACATATACAACTTACAAGTAACGTTTTAAAAGTTTCATTCATAAAAAAAATTAGTTCCCCTTATGTCATCTGATAATTTGCTATCATTCATTCTTCCTATGTTTTGTCTGTAGAATTTATAATTATTTCATTAAAAAAAAATTATCTTGAGAAAATAAAGATTGTCAGCTGCATTTATTAGCATCTCGCATTTTCTTGTATATCTTTTACTTGCATATGAATAATGTCATTAAATAAAATAAAAGAAATCAAACTCTATTTCCATCTTTTTTAATTCATTCATAAATCCTTGGATCCGCTCGCAGCTGCGCGGTGGCCTCATCGCTACTGTAAACAATTCATTCATCACGCCGAAAATGTTCATGATTCCGCTAAACTAAGAAAGTTTACACAGGGTTTATCATCTCATATCAAACATCAGACCTGTCCAATGCAGGAATGCTCGAGTTAAAGAGGAAAATTCAGGAATTATTTTGCGTCCGCCATATTCTGACGTGAACCTAGGCGACAATTTGTAATTAAGGTCTTCCGTCTCCAACGGAAGACCTTCTTGTTATTCTTCGGTTTCTTTTTCCCTATTATTAAGGTCTTCCGTTTCCAACGGAAGACCTTATTGTTTTCGTTCTGTTTCTTTTTCCCTCTTCTTATTAAGGTCTTCCGTTTCAGACGGAAGACCTTATAGTGATTCTACTGTTTCTTTTTAAGGTCTTCCGTTTACCTTTATTACTGTTTTTTCTTTTTATTTTTTTTTTTTCTTTTTTGTAAATCGGATTTCTCAGAGATGGCTGGACGGATTTTCTTGAAATTTTCAGGGATGATAGAGAATGAAAATACGCCCAGGCGTTTCTTTCATTTTTTCAAAATTCACTTCCGGTCGTCAGTTATGTCCGATTTCCGCTTTTTTCAAAATAATTTTGTCTGAGTTATATCTCAGAAACGGTAAAAGATTAAGACACCAAACTTACAGAAGTAATAGATCTTGATTAGTAGGCAAGCCCATTTGGGTTAACATCGTCCGCCGTCACTTGCGGTCGTCACAGGAAGTGATCAAAGAAATCGAAAATTTCAACTGTTCTTTTATGAAACTTTCTTTTGCATCAGATAACAACATCTTATTTGTAGTTTCGAAATATATCAGTCTCATCCGAAGCAAAAACGACAACTTCCGGTTATGATAGAAAAACTGCATATTTTCAGTATTTTTTCTTTCACATAAATATTTTTTATAGATAAAGTATTTGTAATGATTTTTTGATATGTTATTCAGACTGCAACTGTCTACAGTAACGTCAAATATCTTTGTAAAATTCACTTCCGGTTGCGTGATTTCCTGTCCTCAAAATGAGAAGTTATCATAGATAGATCTCGTAAACGGTAAGAGTTTAAGACACCATTGAAGCTCACACAACTTAATCAAGTGGTAAATCGTGATGAGTAGGATAAATCATTTAGGAAAAGATCGTCTGTCGTCACTTCCGGTCGTCACCGGAAGTGATAAAAAAATTGAAAATTTCAACTTTTCTTTTTTGAAACTTTTTTTACATCAGATTATAGAATCTTATTTGTAGTTTTAAAATATATCAGTCCCACCGGAAACAAAAACGACAACTTCCGGTTATAATAGAAAAACTACATAATTTGATTATTTTTTCTCCCATATATACTTTTTGTAGATAAAGAATTTGTCAATGATTTTTGGTTATGTATTTACTCAGACTGCATATGTCTACAGATCTTTCAAATATCTTTTTAAATTTCACTTCCGGTCGTGTGATTTTCTGTCCTCAAAATGAGACGTTATCATAGCTAGATCCTGAAAGGGGTAAAAGATTAAGACACCAAACTTATAGGAATGGTAGAGCTTGATAAGAAAGCAAATCCATTTTGGTTAACATCGTCCGTGCGGCTGTCACTTCCGGTTGTCACAGAAAGTGATCAAATAAATCAAAAAAATTAATATTTCTTTATTGAATCTTTCTTAGTAATACATTATAGCATCTTATTTGTAATTTTGAAATATATCAGTCCCACTGGAAACAAAATCGACAACTTCCGGTCATGAGAGAGAACTGCATAAATTGAGTATCATAGTAAACCATAAATATCTTTTATAAAAAGAGTATTTGAAATTTTCTTAGGACATGTCATTCAGACTGAAATGTCTAGAGTAACCTCAAATATCTTTTGAAAAATTACTTCACGTGATTTCTTGCCCTCAAAATGAGATGTTAATATGACGAGACCTCTTAAATTAAACTGTACTAGATCAAGACACAAAACTTAATGAATAATAAATCATTAAGATTGGGCAACAGATATAGCGTAAAATCCATCTGCCGTCACTTCCAGTCATCACAGGAAGTGATATAAAAATTGAAAATGATTTTTTGTAAATGTTATTAAGACTATAATTGTCTAAAGTAACATCGAGAATCTTCCTTTTTTTAAACATAAATAAAAATTCATACATACAGATAAATAGTAGAGAACGGAAGACCTTCTTTGTTGCTTTAGCAACAAGAGTTTCTAGTTATTATTATTATTTTATTTTCCCCTTTTGTAATTTCTTTTTTTGACGATATCTCAGAGATGACTGGACAGATTTTTATGAAATTTTCAGGGATGATAGAGAGTAAAAATATCTTTCAAATGTAGTTTACAGTTTTTCAAAATTCACTTCCGGTCGTCAAATATGTCCGATTTCCGTTTTTCAAAAAGTGATCATGTCCGGACGATATCTCAGAAACGATAACAGATTAAGACATAAAACTTTCATGAATAATAGATCATGATAAGTAGATTTGTGCAATCCGTTTAAATCCGTCCTCCGTCACTTCCGGTCGTCACAGGAAGTGATCTAAGAAATCGAAAATTTCAACTTTTTGTTTTATGAAACTTTTTTGCATCACATTATAGTATCTTATTTGTACTTTCGAAATATATCAGTCCCACCGGAAACAAAAACGACAACTTCCGGTTATAAGAGAAAAACTGCATATTTTCAGTATTTTTCTTTCCCATAAATATTTTTTATAGATAAAGTATTTGTAATGATTTTTGGATATGTTATTCAGACTGCAAATGTCTACAGTAACGTCAGATATCTTTGTAAAATTCACTTCCGGTCGCGTGATTTCCTGTCCTCAAAATGAGAACTTATCATAGCTAGATCTCGTAAACGGAAAAAAGATTAAGACACCAAACTTATACAATTGGTAGATCTTGATGAGTAGGCAAATTCAGTTTGGAAAAGATTGTCCGCCGTCACTTCCGGTCGTTACAGGAAGTGTTCCAAAAAATCAAAATTTTCAAATTTTCTTTTATAAAACTTTTTTGGCATGACGTTATACTATCTTTTTTTGTATTTTTAAAATATATCAGTCCAACTGGAAACAAAAACGTCAACTTCCAGTTTTAAGAGAAAAATTGCATTTTTTTAGTATTTTTCTTTCTCCTAAATATTTCTTATACATGACATATTTGTAATGATTTTTGGATATGTTATTCAGATTGCAAATGTCTACAGTAATGTCTAAAATCTCAGGAAAATTCACTTCCGGTTGCGTGATTTTCTGTCCTCAAATTGTGAAGTTATCATAGCTAGATCTCGTAAACGATAAGAGATTAAGACACCAAACTGTTTCAAGTGGTAGATCTTGATGATTAGGCAAAACCATTTGGGATAACATTGTCCGCCGTCACTTCCGGTTGTCACGGGAAGTCATCAAAGAAATCGAAAAATTCAACTTTTCTTTATAGAAACTTTTTGCATCACATTATAGCATCTTATTTGTAGTTTTGAAATATGATAGTATCACCGGAAACAAAATAGACAACTTCCGGTTAAAAGAGAAAAACTACATAATTTGAATATTTCTCTTTCCCATAAATACTTGTTATAGTTAAAGTATTTGTAATAATTTTTGGATATGTTATTCAGACTGCAAATGTCTACAGTAATGTCTAATATCTCAGTAAAATTCACTTCCTGTCACGAGACTTCCTGTCCTCAAAATCAGAAGTTATCATTACTAGATCTCGTTAACGGTAAGAGATTAAGACACTAAACTACTAGGGGTGGTAGACCTTGATGAGTAGACAAATCCTTTGAGTTTAAGATCATCCACCGTCACTTCCGGTCGTCACAGGAAGTGATCAAAGAAATCAAAATTTTAAACTTTTCTTTATGGAATCTTTCTTAGAATTACCTTAATAGCTTTTTACTAGTAGTTTCGAAATATGTCAGTCCCATTGGAAACAAAAACGACGACTTCTGGTTATGAGAGAAAAACTGCATAAATTGAGTTTCTTACTCTCCCATAAATATCTTTTATAAAAAGAGTATTTGAAATGATTTTGGGACATACCTTCTTACAGATAAATAGAGGAGAACGGAAGACCTTCTTTGTTGCTGAAGCAACAAGAGTTTCCAGTTATTTTTATTATTATTCTTACCGATTTTGTGCACGCGAATTCTCGGAAACGGCTCGATGGATTTTCACGAAACTTTCAGATCTAATAGATATTGGTCTGAACCTTATTGGAAATTTTTTATACTGAGATCGTCACTTCCGGTCGTGAGATATGGACGTTTTTCTGATTTTCGAGGGGTCTGCTTGTCCTGGTAACTCCTCCTAAATGACTTGAGATATTGAGTTGAGATTTTCAGTGTAGATAGAGGATGAATTGTAGAAGTGCCATTTTGAGACTATATCTATCCAGTGCAAAAGGCACCAAAGCTCGCCTGGGTTTTAAAAAATGGCTCAAAAATATCTCACACAATTTGACACATTTTGTTTCATATCTTCATACCTGTTCATAATTTGTTAAGTAATATTGAAGAAAAAATGTGCAAAATCAGAAGACCTTTCATTTGATATCAAGAAAATGGGGCTGACCCCTCAAATTAGGGGCTTAGAGGGGCCAAAACTCTTTTATCTATAACTCTCTAATGATCAATATTTTGTTATACATTACTGAAGCAAAAGTATT
Organism: Saccostrea cuccullata; assembly: GCF_032062105.1. NCBI lineage: Eukaryota > Metazoa > Mollusca > Bivalvia > Ostreida > Ostreidae > Saccostrea > Saccostrea cuccullata. The sequence goes on from NW_026941391.1 coordinate 10,613, forward strand.
CATCTTAACAATTTGCAACAATACATGATAAAAGTTTGGTCATATGTTGCGTAATTAGGGGTCACAAGGGGCCAGAATGTCGCATCTTTGACGCTTTATATCTCAAAAAGGGGGAATATTTTGATAAGCAATATTGAACAAAAGATGGTCAGAAAAATGTTCTAAACAATATGCATACTTTGAACTTTTGTAAAACGGCCCCATTAAGGACTTGTAGGGGTGGCCCCTAAATATTTCCATTTACCATATCTCCACAACTAATAGAAATATATAAATAAGTGCTGAACAAAAAATCTTCAGAATCACAAGCCCTCTCATTTGATATCAAGAAAATGGGGCTGACCCCTCAAATTAGGGGCTCAGAGGGGCCAAAAGTGTTTTATCTATAATTCTCTAATGATCTATTATTTGTTATACATTACTGTAGCAAAAGTATTGATCTTAACAATTTGCAACAATACATGATAAAAGTTTAGTCATATGTTGCGTAATTAGGGGTCACAAGGGGCCAGAATGTCGCATCTTTGACGCTTTATATCTCAAAAAGGGGGAATATTTTAATAAGCAATATTGAACAAAAGATGGTCAGAATAATGTTCTAAACAATATGCATACTTTGAACTTTTGTAAAACGGCCCCATTAAGGACTTGTAGGGGTGGCCCCTAAATATTTCCATTTACCATATCTCCACAACTAATAGAAATCTATAAATAAGTGCTGAACAAAAAATCTTCAAAATCACAAGCCCTCTCATTTGATATCAAGAAAATGGGGCTGACCCCTCAAATTAGGGGCTCAGAGGGGCCAAAAGTGTTTAATCTATAACTCTCTAATGATCAATTATTTGTTATACATTACTGAAGCAAAAGTATTCATCTTAACAATTTGCAACAATATATGATTAAATATTGAGCATAAGTTACGTAATAAGGGGTCACAAGGGGCCAGAATGTCAAATCTTTGACGCTTTATATCTCAAAAAGGTAGAATATTTTGATGAGCAATATTGAAAAAAAGATGGTCAGAATAATTTTCTAAACAATATGCATTCTTGGAACGTTTGTAAAACAGCCCCATTAAGGACTTGTAGGGGTGGCCCCTAAATATTTCCATTTACCATATCTCCACAACGAATAGAAATCTCTGAATAAGTGCTGACTAAAAATATTTAAAATCACAAAACCTTTCATTTGATATCAAGAAAATGGGGCTGGACCTTAAAATTAGGGGCGCAGAGGGGCCAAAAGTATTTTATCTACATCTCTCTAATAATCACTATTTTTCTATACATTACTGAAGCAAAAGTATTCATATTAACAATTTGCAACAATATATGATAATATTTTTATCATATGTTACGTAATTAGGGGACACGAGGGGCTAGAATGTCAAATCTATGACGCTTTATATCTCAAAAAGGGGGAATAATTTGATAAGCAATATTGAACAAAAGATAGTCAGATTAATGTTCTTAACAATATGCATTCTTGAATTTTTGTAAAACAGCATATTAGGGACTTGTTGTGGTGGCCCCTATATATTTTCATTCAGCATATCTCCACAACGCAAAGAAATCTCTGAACAAGTGTTGAACAAAAAATCTTCAAAATTACAAACCCTCTCATTTGATATCAAGAAAAGGGGGCTGACCCCTCAAATTAGGGGCTCAGAGGGGCCAAAAGACTTATCTAGTTGTTTTTATTATTATTCTTACCGATTTTGTGCACGCGAGTTCTCGTAAACGGCTCGTAGATTTTCACGAAACTTTCAGATCTAATAGATATCGATCTGAACCTAATTGGAAATTTTGGGTATTGAGAACGTCACTTCCGGTCATGAGATATGTACGATTTTCCGATTTTCAGGGGTCTGCTTGTCCTGGTAACTCCTCCAAAACGACTTGAAATATGGAGTTGAGATTTTCAGTGTAGATATAGAAGGGATTGTTAAAGTGCCATTTTGAGCCTATAGCTTTTCAGCGCCAGAGGCACCAAAGCTCGCCTGAGTTTAAAAAATGGCTCAAAAATATCTCACGCAAATTGACAATTTTTTTTATTATATCTTCTTATCTAGGCTGACCCTTCACAGAAAATCAAACATGTTAAATGATTGTTTTAAATGGAAAGTTTCAAATGGAGAGGGCAACTGTTTAGTTTTTGTAAGTTCAAACAAACATCTGACGTGATACAAATATTCTTAAAGAACATTACCTAAACAGCTATTATAAATTTGTAAATACATGTAAATTAGGGTGAGTTATGAGAGTAACCGTGTTTTCTTTTTTCTGATATTAATTTCATACAATCCGCTAGCCCATACAATCATTGATTGTTCTCACAAAATTTTATAATTAAAATTAATCCCAAGCTCTCGCTCTCTCTCTTTGTTTTTAATAAGAGACACACTTTAATTGTTTACTTGTCAAAGATCATTGACGGACACATAGAAATTGGCTTCAATCATGAGGTACCTGTACTACCGTTATGTAAAGAAAGAACAAATACAAGCGTTTCATATCCTGCATTTAGAAAAAATATGAAGCTAATATATTAATTTTGAAATTAAATACATTGGGTACATATTGATGTCCAATTTTTATTGTACTACGCACATGTTTACAATTTGGAAATTCGTTGTATAATGGTGATAGCGTAGGTTAAATATTGTAAACTAGTTTGTAAATTACAACCACTGAAAATGATCTGAAAAATTATTAAAATTAAACGATTATTCGACTATCGTTCGACTAAAGCATCCGACTATTCGACTTAGCTGTCCGAGTAAAATCGACATCCCTAATTAACATCTTAAGCCTTATCATCTGAGATGAAGAAAAAAAGGCTGACCCCTCAAATATGGAGCCTAAAGGAAGCAAAAGACTTTCATTTACAGATATTTGATAATGTTATATTAATTAAACAAATGAAATGAAAATGCAGAAGTTTTTAT
>NW_026941392.1:0-13518 GCF_032062105.1 Saccostrea cuccullata
TACGGTGTCTTTGAATAAAAATTTCATGCTAAATTGACATAAAAAAATACTCACCTTCAATTAGCTATTTTCAAACTGTTTTCCATGGGTATTTATTTAATCTTATTTTATTTTCTTCTTTATAATTACGTTGGTATTCTATTATGGCAGAGATATACAATTACGACTCGCTAATACTGTACTCTCTAACTGTTAGGAATAATTTATATTTCACGAGAAAGGGACGCCATACATTTTTCAGTAAAAATACATAACACGGCGTTAGTCGTGTAATTTCTTTAAAATTTCTCGTTTTGTGAATAGTGCACAAATTAGAAAATGAAGTATATGGATATGGCATGTCAAACGTTGCAATATTCGATAATCTTGTGATGTATATTCAAAATCTTGTGATGTATGTTCGAAATCTTGTGATGTATATTCAAAATCTTGTGATGTATATTCAAAATCTTGTGATGTATGTTCGAAATCTTGTGATGTATATTCAAAATCTTGTGATGTATGTTCAAAATCTTGTGATGTATATTCAATATCTTGTGATGTATATTCTAAAACTTGTGATGTATATTCTATAATCTTGTGATTTATGTTCGAAATCTTGTGATGTATATTCTATAATATTGTGATGTATATTCAATATCTTGTGATGTATGTTCAAAATCTTGTGATGTATATTCAATATCTTGTGACTTCTGACATATTTGAAAATCTTGTGATGTATATTCAAAATCTTGTGATGTATGTTCAAAATCTTGTGATGTATATTCAATATCTTGTGATGTATATTCGAAATCTTGTGATGTATATTCTATAATCTATGTGATCTTGTGATGTCGAAATCTTGTTATGAAATCTTGTGATGTATATTCGAAATCTTGTGATGTATGTTCGATAATCTTGTGATGTATATTCGAAATCTTGTGATGTGTGTTCTACAATTCAGTGATGCGTGCAATAAAATTGCATGACGCAACAGAAAAGTAAGGACAATTTTCATTGGTTAGAAATAACGAAAGTAGCTGAAGCGTCGGGATAACCATGCAGGTGAGAAAAAGCACAATCATCAGTTTGTTTATTGCAGCACTTATTACGAGATGCACGAGTGTTGTTCCTGGTGACATGATGGAGATATTTCGGCCTGCTAGGGAAAAAACTCAGTAAACGTAGATATATTGACAAAATTTGGTGCTTGTAACGATATGTCACGATGCTGCATTGTCAGATACAGTATTTATACATGCATGCTAAAAAGTTAAATCTCGTAGTAATCAATATAGCAGAAGAATAATGAAGAGTACATACTATAAAAACTGTGCAATTTGTAGCAAGATTAATTTTTGTTTAACAGCTGTTTTTATTACATTTTATTTCGTATTATTACTACCAAATACTGCTACCGTTTGTTAATGTTATGCACATGGTTATCTTGTACTTGCAAGTAAATGAAACATTTAAAAAAAAATAACAAAAAATAAGTCTTTTAGGCTATTTGATAATAACATGCTAAATGAACAGGTTTTGCTTTTTAATTCTCCTTCACTTAGTCTTTGTATAATGTATATTTTTAGACGAGCTGAACGCCAACCAGGAGATCAGAATGATCGCATCTGCTCCTGCCACTTTAAGGATGGTAAGAAGGAGGGGGACCCTGCATATTTTGCATGGAATGAAGGAAAGGCCATGGATTTCTCTGATCCTGAATGTACAAAAAGGTGAAATTATTTTTCAAAATGTGACCGACATCTTGTGTTTGGATGGTGGGTGGGTAGTTTAATTGAGAATATTTTACTAAAAAACTTTAAAAGGGTACATGTATAATCAGAGTAGCTTACAACTGAATAAAAAAATAATTCAAGTTTAATTATTTTACAAAGGAGGAAAAAACTCAAAAGTGAGGAGTCCCTGTCATCTTCACAGATGGACCAGTTGCAGATTCCACAAGCACCAAAATGTCAATATCAAGAAAAAGTAAAGCTCATTTAAAACACCAATGATGACAAATGACCAACACTGAAACATTTTCAATAATTTTTAATAATATATAAAGTTCTTTTAACTGTACATGATTTACAATATATTTTCAGTTGATATCAGAGCACAACTACTGAGCATCCTGCACATTTAACTGTACTAAGTAATGTACTGCCTCAACAGAAATACAACTGGAAAAGGAATTGCTTGCCCTAAAAATAGAGTCTAGTAAAAGGAAGCCAATATCAATCCACTATATTAAATACAACGAAGAGAAGGTACATTTAAAGGAATTCCAATTGTGATTTCCTATTTCCTATCAATTTCAGTTACTGTAATAAAAACTTGTTGCCATTGAGGGATGAACATCTTAGATTGACTGTTATGTTAACATATTTTGTTATTATTTGGGAGTGTTAGGTCTCTGATCAGCAGGGGCATTTCCTCTATATAAGAAGAAAATGGAGACTCCTGACCCACCCGATGTATTTTGTCGGACAGTTTTCTGTACATTGCAGGTAAATTTTTTATTTATTAACTTTCAGCCTCTTATTGTATAGTACATTTTGGGGTTTGAAGTCAGTTTTTGCTTTTCTTTAATTTTTAAAAAAAATTATTTAAATTCTCCTTTTCTTCTAGAATAAAATTCAAAAAGTAGCTTCTGATTGTAATGTATAAGACTACAGACATTGAACTTTGATTTGTTATCAAAAGGATTGATTTAAACTTTGTTCTAAATTAAACTGTAAACAAAAATAGAAGGGGGTATTTCTATTTCTTTAAGTGTTTTTCACTGGGGGGTGGGGGAAACTTTTTTGTACATACTTGAGCAATAGGAGGGATTAGATAAGAATCAATTAGTATATCAGAGTCTTAAATAATATCCTTTGCATAAGCATAAAAAAATTCTATATCAGTCTTATTAAAACCTTTGAATTTTGCTTAATTAACTACGATTTATCCAATTTTGGAGCTTTTTACCTAATTCTGGGTAGAATCCACCCTTATGAAATTATTGACTCAATTTTGACTTAATATCACTTTATTAACATTAAAGCACAAAAACAATTCATTGTACAAATATTTTATTTATTACAGTCACCAATATATCCAAATATCATCACCGGCCCAGACGTCATTCACTCCTTTGAATTGTGCTGGTAGCAGTAAGGTGTCATCATTTGAGATGGTCACAGTATCCAATACACTGAAGTCACAGGACTCAAATTTCATACATGTTCACAGGTAGGTGTATAGTCTTTGAAATTACCACAATTGACTAATTCTGGGACAGGTAAGTATGTAAGTATAGGAATGAGAGCACCAAATTCCCGAATGTACACATGGCTTTGTTTGTTATGGAACATTAAACCGAATACTGAATGGGTAGGCGTTACGCCATTGGCTGAAATCAGGTATTTAATTGTTTTCATTTTAAAGTAAAATTAATGACCTTTGAAATAAATGATGGGATGAGGGAATATTACAGAAACTATAGAAATGCCAGGGAAGATTTTAGGAGTGGGGGTTGATTTTTTATGCCGCGTGTTATTTTGCGAATCTCTAAAAGTTGAAAATAACTGCAATTTTGACCTATAAACGCCATGGGACCATATATTTTTTTCAGTATTTTTTGTTCAGGCTTAGAACAAAGTTTGAAATGATGCTAAAGATTTTTCTGAAATTGTCATAGTAAAGTACTGAGAGGGCCTAAGGTTTGTATGGAGTTCTATGGGAAAATAATTAGTGATCTTTTCCCTATACAAGATGCTGTCTGATGGCGTAGTGTAGAATGTAGCGTAGAATGTTTTCCAAGTCAGCTTAAATGCAAAGGTTTGTTTTAAAATTTATCATAATGACTTGCAAAAATTTAATGCAGTTAAATTTATTGTATTCTTGAAAGATTGACTGTAACACAATTTTTTTACACAATTACAAATAATCAAAAAATTAATTTTTTTCCAACTTTTTTTCAGGGTCTCTGCCAAAATCTTTTGAGGATTTTTCCTCTTGCTGAGCATCCATGGATGCAATTGAAACAACCCAGGACATCCCAACACATATGGATAATCAGGCCATGGCCTACAGTATGTACAAAAGTTGCCATACTTTTAAAGCAGTAACTTGCGTGCCTCCAAATGGTGCACTTACATTTTGCTCCATGCTGTACCCAGGTTCTACTTCTGATGTAGCTATTGTACGTCACAGCAAAGTTTAGAGAGAGAGAGAGAGAGAGAGAGAGAGAGAGAGAGACCTTATTTTGGTGGTCAAAGGTTTCACCATTCATGACCAGTTGCCCAGGGGTGTCTGCTTAATTATAAAAGCTCTTTTATCGACACGAGGCCAGTTTACCATAAGAAGCAGCACTGTGTTACAAGATTGCTAAAGCACTTATTCATGTGGAAAGAGCCAACGAGAGGATAAAGAATTACGAGATTCTCCGTCACATACCATCTACTTACAGACCAATCTCAACAAAAATATTTCAACTCTGTTCTTGTCTTGTAAACTTGCAAGCTCCACTTTTGAAAGAAATTACTTAAAGATACATGTACTTATTATAAATTTGCATTGGCGTGTGACAGTATACACTAAACAGTGAAGATATTCATACCAAAGTGCAAGGGATAAGCAAATTTTGATTTGTTATCAATGTCAATGGTTATATTTGTTAACTTTGTAGTATGTGTAATACATGTACTTCAGAAAATGAAAATCCCTTTTGTTAGCATGGATTTATTACAAGAATGTTTGGCAATTCCATTCTTCATTTGACAATATAATTTGGAAGAGGGTTTACTTATAATCTCTAGTTTAAAGTATATTTACCTTTAAAGCACAACTCAACAAATTCATGTTTTCAACAATTTATCTATTAAGAAAGACAAACATGTTACATTTTCACTTTGAGAATAACATCTTCAATTCATTAATAAAATGATTCTAAATTTTGATATTCTTTTTTTATGTAGTACATAGATTTTATTAATCATCATTGCTATTTAAAATAGTCTTATAAGCCAGAAGTTTTATGATGGATTATGACATATCATATCATACATTTATGAGACTTAGGAACATTCAACACATTTAACATGATTACCCATTTTCCATTGTTAGAAAATTCTAGAGGATAAAACTAAGATGTAAGAAGTTCAAACCAGAACTCAGTTTTCCATCAGTGCTGGAATGAAAATGTTAATGTAGAAATCTATGGCTTTTGGAACATTTGCTGTCATTCAATGTCTTTTACTATTCTAATCACAATGCAGTCTACTCTTGTCCACACAATTAAGTCGCAGAATGTTTTATTACATGTGTAGCTGGCCTTGAATTTGATGATAGTATGGGTGACTGGTTTTCAGGCACAGGGTATCTTGTTTAAGATCTAAAAAAAAAATCAAAAAACACTTAAGTTGTGTTATACCAGTACATATCCCCTCCTTTTTTCAATATCTTCATACCATATTGAACAGCTGCACTTGTAAATTAATACATGTTTTGAAATCATTTACTCACCAAGATTTTTAATTTCAAAGTACTGGACAATACAGATTTTTAATGTTATTTACCTATGAAAAATCCTTCAAATTTTGTGCCCCATCTGCTACTGTTGAAGACAATGCTGTATATGGACACTTCACCTCTACAATATCAGGAATGGCGTCTTTGGCTTCTGGGGTTTGATAAAATACACTGCATGTTGGTGGTCGAACAACTAAGCCATCAGGTGAAGCTCCAACACTCCGGATTCATGCAACCATATCCTTTTCAGAAAAAATTATAATACTACTGAATGCAAACAAACCATAATACAATTGATTTTGTAATGCAAACAAAGTCTTAAGTAGAGCTTTTATAATCCTTCCACTTCAAAAAGCAAATTTTCTGGAATATGTTGGTAACCGAATATTTATGCCCCGCCATGAATATGGCCGGGGCATATAGTGTTTGTCATGTCCGTCTTCCGTCCTTCTGTCCTTCCGTCCCACTTTGTGTTTAGCTCTGTTCAAAGCTAAGTTTCAAAGAAACTATCCAAGATATTTTCATCAAACTTCATATGCTGATAGATATTGATGAGAGCTATGCAACTGCATTAACATTTTTTGACCTTGACCTGACTTTTCTTAAATAGTGTTTAGCTGTTTTAAACATACCATTCAAGATGGTGTTATCAAACTTTACATGTTGATACAAACTTGCATAGATGATGCATCTAGAGATGAACACTACCGGACATGCTTCGGATGCTCAATATGACCTACATTTTCAGATGAGTGACCAAATTAAAGTTTTTGGAGCAGGTCATTCTTAAGGAACTATAAGCCCTACTTAGACCAAACTTGCTTGGATGATGCATGTAAGGATGGACACTACCAGACTTGCTTCGGATGCTGGATCTGACCTACATTTTCCAGATGAGTGACCAGGTTGAAGTTTTTGGAGCAGATTTATTTCCTAAGGAACTATCAGCCCTACTTAGACCAAACTTGCATGGATGATGCATCTAGGGATGGACACTACCAGACTTGCTTCGGATGCTGGATCTGACTTACATTTTCATTCCCAAGTAACTATAAGCCCTACCTAAACCAAACTTGCATGGATGATGCAGCTAGGGATGGACACTACCAAACTTGGGTCGGATGCTGGATCTGACCTATATTTTCATTCCCAAGTAACTATAAACCCTACCTGAACCAAACTTGCGTGGATGATGCATCTAGTGATGGACACTACCAGACTTGCTTTGGATGCTGGACCTACATTTTTATTCCCGACTAACTATAAGCCCTGCCTGAACCAAACTGATCAAATTTTATACATGTACAAATTTCATGTTGCTTTACTAATATATCCTCGGCGGGGCATTCATGTCCTATGGACATATTTCTAGTTTTTACAATTAGACTTCAGTAATTGATTTCTGTTTGTCACCAGGATAAGTCCTGCTATTTGTTTTGACACATTGAATGTTAACATGACAGAGGTTGAATGAATGTTATTTTGTGCTGTATACCTGACTGCTCTACAGCTGCATCAAATTCCTTTTCATACTTTCTCAAAGCATCATCTTCATGAGTGATACCCCATGCAACAGCCTTGATGGACTCCAGATTGTAAGCCGACATCAGCTGTTTCTTCAGTGACAATGTCAATCTGGAGAAGAAAATATGATTTTTGGTTATTAATCTTATATTTCCTGCATCTTTATGTACAAATATCTAGTCATTACAGTCGAACCTCATTATCTCAAACTCAATGAGACCAAGAAAAATGTTGGGAATATCCGTGGATTCAAGAATAATACATAAAGAGTTATCAAGAATAAAATGTCCCAGTCTTTTATAAATGGTTTGGACTTCAAAATTACTGTGACATATCCATGAAATATGAGATAATGGGTTTGAGATAACAAAGTTTGACTGTAATTTTAAAAGTCTTTTTCGCAAAAATTTAATAACACGTCTTACCGCCTTTGCTTAGAACTCAGAACTGCACCAAAGTTGGAAGCTGATATGCTATATTTCCTTACAATCGACCACATTGGGTTGTTTCGTTGCCAATGCAGCTCTTTTAATGGATTCAGGGATAATGCATGCTGTAACCATACCATAGGGGTATCAGAATGAACATACTCTGGTGATGTTAACAGGTCTTCAATGAGAGGTACAGGTGGACCAGGTTCACATGGCTCTGGTTCAAGAATCCAATTCAATGCTGAAAAATTTCATTACTTGTGTCATTCTCAAACATATCATCCATAATATCCATATCACATATACCAAGTATTTATATAAGAGTCCATACATTTCATTTTAGTGAACACTGTCATGGATTTTTCTAATGTATGCATTACATATCAAATTCTCACAACTCACTTGCATATATTTGTTCAGAATTGTTCCTGTATATAATTTTGCACGTGGCATTCTTAGTGTGAAAATGCCATGTAAAAATTGGTGCAAATGTACAATTAATATTTACTTAATTATTAACAAGGTTTCATAATGACAGAGTATTTAAATAATGGAAGATTGATCTGATAATTCGCAAGAATATGAAACAAAATATTTTTTTTAATGCAATTGAATAATTTATTTTTCCTTTCAAAAATGTATGCTCATGTACAAAAATGCTATCATATTTATAATATTGTCTTTCCAATTATTCAAAGGTTGTTATTAATATTTATTACATAATATGTTCAAAAATTGGGCAATATACATAGCCAACTATATTATACTCCTCATCTTTGTACATTTGTTCACAATTAAAATTAACCATCGTTCAGTAACAAAATAACAGTTTCATAATACTCGTAATATAAAAATCAAATCAAACTTAAATAACAACAATAGTGACACCAAAATCATAACTTCCTTCTTATATTTTACCAATAAACCTTCCAAGGTGCAAAAAACACTGGTCACTTTCATCAAAGGGTCGGTTTAAAGCACTTCAAATATGAAGCAAATTTTTTAACAACTGATTTATTTATATTTAATGATTGATCATTTTTAAAAAAAAAAACAAAAAAACAAGAGGCCCATGGGCCACATCGCTCACCTGAGCACTGTGGCTAGGAAAAAGTAAAAATTGGTTTTTATTGAAAAGTTTAAATCCAAAAGTAGTCCCTTGACATAGCTTTGCTTTTCTTGAGAAGTTTATTTTTAAAGAATTTTCCTATATATTTCTATATAAAGATTTTATCATCCCTGTGGCCCCGTCCTACCCCCGGGGAACATGATTTGAACAAAATTGAATCTACACTACCTAAAGATGCTTCCATATAAATATGATCAATCAGGGTTTTGCTGTTCTTGAGAAGAAGAATTTTAAAGATTTTTCCTTTATATTTCTATGTAAAACTTTGATCTTCCATTGTGGCCCCGCCCTACCCCCGGGGTTATGATTTGAACAAACTTGAATTGACACTACCTGAGGATGCTTCCATATAAATAGGATCAATTATGGCTTTTTCATTCTTGAGAAGAAGATTTTTAAAGAATTTTCCTATATATTTTTATGTTAAACTTTGGTCAGCCATTGTGGCTCCGCCCTACCCCCGGGGGTCATGATTTATACAAATTTAAATCTACACTACCTGAAGATGTTTCTCCATAAGTTTCATTTTTCCTGGCACAGTGGTTCTTGAGAACAAGATTTTTAAAACATACCATCAAATTTTCATCAATTCCCAATTATCTCCCCTTGAATGAGGGTGTGGCCCTTTATTTGACAAACTTGAATCCCCATCACCCAAGGATGCTATGTGGCTAGTTTGGTTGAAAAATCTGTCTATGGGTTCTAGAGAAGAAGTCGAAAATATGAAAAGTTTACAGACAGACAGATGGACAGACAGACAGACAAACAGCTAGATAGACAAAATGTGATAAGAAAAGAGCTAGAAATGAAACATTCCTCACCACAAAAGCCAGAAGAATATAGGGACCACCACCAGTAACATGTTTCTGGGAAGAACCAAACCATGCAGAGATAAATATCAATAGTCCTGAATCTTCGATGCATGACCAAGTACGAGAATTGCTACAAACACTACTCCGAAGACTTACCTATTATCCTATGATGTAACGTACTTTGTCCACTGCAGCTGGTTCCCTCATAAGCTGGTAGCAAGGACAGTTCAGGATGTCCTGTCAACTTTATTCCTCAACTTCCTGTCTTGGACTGAAAAGCAATAAGTGGAAATCTTTAGTGTTGCCTAGTGACTTTGAATTAAAAAAGAAAGTTGCAAGATTGTGAAGGGGGGGTACTGATGCTGTGCATTTTAATTAAATGTACGAAATCTGTATTTCACAGTTTAATGCATTCATGTATTTTGTGAATTGTCTTAGGATTCATGTAATAATTGTTGCTATGTATTATTAAGCACTAAATCTATTCAACTGCATGTGTAAATGGAAAAATGTGGATATGTAAATGATGTATAATTGCAATGTGTAAAATGTGACATTTTCTTATGTGAGGGAGTCTGTTCATGTAATTTTTTTTTCATTAATTATTTTATTTATCTTGATAAAATTATTTCAATTAACAATATTGTTTTTCTTACCAGTCTGATGAACTTAACAAAGGTTACAGAGGTGAATGGTAGAAATATGGGTATTACAGGTGTCAAAACTCTTCGTTGATGACCAGACTGCATGCCGCACTGTAAAATCACCATTTTGGATCTTTAAAAGGGGAGGCTACTCCTGAAATCAAAGAAATTGTCATAAAAATGAGTAACCTGATTTTCTTTAGGTCTCACACAAGGAAATAATTTCACTATATGTTACTATATAGCTTTAATTAAATAAATTAATTAACTAGACTCTCAGCAGATAATTCATGAATGAGAAAAAAGATTAATGCTTAGACAAAATTTGAGATCAGAAAAAATATACCCCTTATGCAGCTTTTAAGAAAGAAAATTGAGACTAAACATACCTATACCCCGAAAGACACATGGGAACAAACAGCCAACACACCATCGAGGAAGTTACATCGATCATGCGTACCTAAAAAAAAAAGAGTTCCCTTTGATTCAGTGGCACAATTCTGCTGATATGATATTCCTAGTGCATGAGTCCAAAATTAAAACTGTAGACCTACGTAAAGTTCCTGAAAATGAAAAAAGAAAAGAAATATTATTGTCTCTATATACATCATACATAGAACTACATTTGTTCATTTTGATTGGCTATATCCTTGCTAAGACCTTTAAGGGGTCATGATATTTACCATGTGCACTGATTGCCATAAAACTAAAGAAAAAATACCAGCCTTACAAAGTCACTTAACCATGACCTTTGACATACCTTACTAAGAATACCCTGGACAATTTGGTTTAACTTAAGACTTCTGAATTTTTAAATGCAGGTTTTGATAAATTAACCATTTAATATACTTATGAGCTCATAAAACTGTTCTTTAAAACTGTATGATAAAGAGTGTAAAAACTTTGAAACATGTTTGGAAAGTATTATCACACATGTGATATGGGATAAATTATCACCACAGAAAGACCAAAGAAAATCACTGCAGATATGTCAAATAGAATTCTTATCATTGTTTATTGTATGTCAAGTCTAGAATATGATATATCATTACAAATATTATGATTTTTAGCCGGGCACATTGCTCGTAGAGCAATGCTCAGCTATAGCGACGGTGAGCAACAGAAAATGCTGCTTCTTCACCGCCAAATTGAGTTTATGAGTAAAAGTATGGTACGTGACCAGCCGCTGTTGAGAAAACAAAATCACCTTAAGAAATAGTAAATTGAATATTTTTATCATAATATTAAATTGTTTAATATTTTTTCCTGGCTCCTTTGACTAATATTTTACAAAGTAATTCAACGGGTGCGAAAGGTTTTCACTAGGTATTTCTGTCTGCATCATATTCTATAACAATATAATTAAAATTAGATGTTAGATCGGCTCGCATACTCAACACACTAACATCTAACAAGTCATCCCATTGAGGGTCACGTTAAGCTTATTGTATTTTTTAAAATTTTAATGGGGCTAATGTACAAGCATTAGCCTAGACTATCCAAAATGATAATTATTTTGATAAGCCCCAGCTTCAAATTCTTGGACAAGAGAAATGAATTTTAAATATTCTATATTTAAAGAATTCTCTCTCTCTCTCTCTCTCTCTCTCCTGGGAGAGGTACTGGCTGTAGCTTTGAATTGTGCAAACGGAGATATTAAAGTTTTCCTAGTAAATCATACTAAAACATGTTCAGTGTGTTCAAGACAAATGCAAATACTTTTTAAATTAGATTTTTATGTGGAATAAGATAAACAATTGTAAAATATATATTTACACACTTTAGAGATAACAAATAATTGAATTTAAAAACGCTGTACAAAATTATTTTTTATATGAAAAAATTGAAGACAGCGAACTCTGAAGCCATCTTTAAAAATTGTTTGGTTGCCCTCTCCCGACTCCACTGAAAACTTTTTTTGTTACATTCCATGAAATAGTAATTTTTTTCCCCATTCATTCCCCTTATCCCGTCAACAAATATGCCGAAATGTTCTGGAATTTTTTTCACCTACCTACCGATCCAATTATTTTACCCTGAGTCGGGAGAGGGCAAGCAAACATTAATTTGAAGATGGCCTAATGAATTTAAATTTTCTTCATATTGAACAGGTCGGAGAGAATACTCGAAATCGGGTATTATCCGTGAAATCGCGTATAATACTCGATATTAGGGTATCGTTGAATCCGCGAAATCGGGTATAGGAGGTGTAATCACTTAATAAAACTTAAACAATGGGATGGCGCATGTTGCCGAGTTAACTTTCATCTAGATACACATGTTTTCTAAAGGTATCAATAGCCAAGTAAGAATTTGGGCGTCAAGATTAATGCGCTCGGGACAACAAATACCCGTGGAGCTCAGTACATTTCATGATCTGCACACAAAAAGGCGTTCGATTTGCTTTATATTTTTCCTTATGTTGAAAGTATATGCATCTTCCTAATGTTCATTCCCAACACAACAGAATTGTAAAGTATCAGAATTCGGGAATCTATAATACTTCCACATCAACACGACAAACATGAACAATATGTAAATAAATAAAATTATACGGAAACGCATTTCACACACCAGATATGATGCCATGTATAAACAAGGGATTGTCTATCGTATCTAATTATGCGTCATTAATTACTTTCACATTCATCTTGTGCATAAAATCAAATTTATTTATGAATGTATAAATAATGTAATGATAAAAATGTCTAAAATTTCGGCTAAAAGAACCCACTTTCTCTTTTTTTGAAAATCTTTTCTTTTTTATTTATCATACAAACATATAATTGCAGAATATGTCTTCAACATTTTAGCAGAGACAGTGATAGTTTCAGGAATACAGCTTCTGAGAGATCATAACTGTTGATCGTTTAATTTCGCAAAGTCATCAATATTTTACCATTTCTTGGCGACTTCAAAGGGGAGGGGGCTAAAGGCTTCTTGACCACCTCTGGCAAAACAACCTCGTCTGTGTTCTACATGTGTCCAAGAGACCTCTCTTTTGAATGTCACGGTTGGTTAAACTCGGTCATATATTTTTAATCGTAGGGAAGATTTATTCATCAAATAAAAATCATATACATTGTAGGTAAACAAAAAGCAACCTGTTATTTTCTAACACAATATAAGACTACAAGTAACTAGAATTCATGTTAATTTTTTAAACACATTTTTTCATTATAGATGAGTATTAGGAAACGTTATTGCCATGAGTAATACGTATCATAGATAAAATAACTAAAAGAAAACTGTGACATATTGTCTAGAACCAATCAGATAGTGCGTTGTATTAGCATATTATAATGAGGTATAAGATAGCGATATACAAAAAAATATAGAAGGTAAAGAGGTACAATTTACCCTGTCTATCAAATAGTATAATAAACAAAGGAAGTGGCTACGATTTTTATGAAATTTTAATGTCCGATGAGGAAATTTTCCAAAAAGTAAACAAGGTTTCCAAGGCAATTAAACCCCCAACA
>NW_026941393.1:0-13445 GCF_032062105.1 Saccostrea cuccullata
TACAGTAACGACCGCACATAACCTAACACCAGATCAAACCCGAAGCAGACTCAGGGTTCGCCCCCCGGGTTCACTTTCAGAAATTTTGTGACCGCTCTGGGTGCGCTTTGGGTGCACCCCGGGGTTGGCTCGGGTCAACTCTGGGTCCGCTGAGCGAACCTAGTGTTCGCTATCTGGAATCACTTTACGCACTATCGATGGATGAAGCGGATCTCGCTTTAATCTTGCTGCCAGTAAGCCCCCCCCCCTTGTTTATTCCAATACAGTAATGGGATTGTGGATCGATCAGTGTTGTTAATGCGGCGATCGATAAATGTGCACTGTACATGTAAACAGAGCACATTGATAAATTTTCAAAATTCAACTGTGGCTTCGACGTAGATTAACGTGTATAATTGATTTCCATGATTTCTCCGATCTCAGAATTTCAATACCGAGAAATTCAAACTTACAGTATATTTGACAGCGGGTTATTAGGCTTTATTTTTCTTAAGTTATAATGTGACAACAAAAACAGAAGAGGAAGAAAAAAGTGTTGAATTGATTTTCAATGCACCGAATGGTGTCCAAGTGAAACTGACGAAAGCATCAAAACAAAATCCCTTTTTAAATTCATGCGTTATATAGTTTTAAATTATTTTTACTTTTTCTTAAGTTTTGCTAAATCGTATTTCAAATGTATGCCAAACACGTGAATTATGATATCGGATCTATAAATTATATGTAATCTTTTGTACACGTGATATATTTTAATATCATTTAAAGTAGTTACACATTAAAAGTTCAAAATAAATATTACCGGGCATTTTCTAAAGAAAGATTATAATAGATCTTTTTCACGCTCAGAATTATGGATCGAGTATGATCAGAATGAAAAAAAGAAAATTAATAATAATTCTCCTGGCCCGATAAGAATATATAGATATATCCCCCTACTTCACACACATTTAAATGAAATCAAAATTTATCTTAAAAAAATATTTCTAATTATTTAAAGATAACAAGAGACCCACGGGCCTTATAGGTCACCTAAGATAAGTAGCAACTTTTGACAATTGAATTTATTTCGTGTTTTAAACCATAGGCCATGAAATTCATAATTTTGAAAGAGGCAGTATTACTTATGCATAATTATCCCAAACGAAGTTGGGGAACATATATCTTTTTACTCTGTTTCTTCCTATGTGGCCGAACAAAGTGGGGACGACATATTGATATTGTACGCATGTTTTTTTTATCCAGGCTGTTTCTCGGAGATGGCTGGGACGATCTTTCTGAAACTTTCCTCAAAAGACGATCACTGGTTGTAGTTGTGCAGTGAGGTCGTTCAGTTCCAATATGTCTACCGTTGCCATGGAAACCTGTAAAAAGCGACAAATTTTGTCCGAGAGTGTCTCTCTGGTCCCTTAAACGTTCGTCATGAAACTTTTCTTATTTTAAGGATTAGTATCTGTAGTTGTGCGCCTCGCATTTAAAATTTTCAAATAATCGATTATTGCCATGGAAACCAGGTGAAAGTTAAAATTCTTTAATTTCGATTTAATCAATAACTACTCAGGCAATCGTTTTGAAACTTTCAGTGTTTATTCCTTGCAATGTGTCAAAGTGATGTCTACTTTCAAAATAATTGTAATGAGTCGCTCACAGTTGCCATAGAAACGAAACAGAAAAAAAAGATTCAGATGTACACATGTGTTCTCCAAGGTCTAGGTCAAAGGGTCAAAGTTCGTCGTATCCAATAAAATTTCTTTTCACAAGGATTACATATTTTAAATACGAAAGCCCTTGTACTTACCGTTCAAACGTTATGGCTATTTAAGTTCTTTTGAAGCACACAAGGATATACATATACAACTTGAAATACAAAAGCCATCTTGTACTTACCGTTCAATTTATAAATATTTTATTTTATCTATATAAAAAAAAAATTACAATTGTCAGCGTTATGACTATTTACTATGCAAGTATAAATAAAGAAATTTATACGACATAGTTTTTATTCCAAAATTTTTTGATCCGCCCTGAAGGTTCGCGAAGCCTTGAAGCAAAACACAGCGAAAATGTTCATGATTCCGCTAAACTGAGAAAGTTTACACAGATAACAAACATCAGCTCTCTGCAATGCAGAAATGCTCGAATTGAAGGGGAAAATTCAGGAGTTATTGATGAGAAAAATTAGGAGTTATTATGTCGCCCCGAACGAAGTCGGGGACGACATATTGATATTGTACGCATGTTTTTTTTATTGTTTCTCGGAGATGGCTGGGACAATCTTTCTGAAACTTTCCTTCAAAAGACGATCACTGGTTGTAGTTGTGCAGTGAGGTCGTTCAAGTTGGATGTCTACGTTGCCATGGAAACCTGTGAAAAGCGACAAATTTTGTGATATTTTGAAACTTTTCATGATTAGTATCTGTAGTTGTTCATTTAAAATTTTCAAATAATCTTGGAAACCTGAAAGTTTTGTCAATCTTGAAACTTTCAATGTTTATAAATATTTTAAAATATTGTTATCGCTCACAGTTGCCATAAAAAAAATGTACACATGTGTTCTCCAAGGTCTAGGTCAAAGGGTCAAAGTTCGTGTATCCATTTATTCACAAGGATCATTTCCCTTGAAATACAAAAGCCCTTGTTTCTTGTATATCTACCCCCCCCCCCTTTTGAAGCACACAGCCAGGTAGAATACACAGTAACATTATTCTTTTTAAAATCTTTTCATTAGATCATGTGATATTTTGCAAGTATATTTTATCTATATGAAAAAAAAATTACGATTGTCAAAATGTGTACTTATAGTGCAAGTGATTCTGAAAAAAATGTGTTCATTTTAAGTTTTTATTCATTCAAAAATCTTTTGATCCGCTCCTGAAGGTTCGCGAAGCCTTGATCACCACTGTATACAAAGATGCTACGCGCTATGTTGGTGACGTTTGACGTTACGCTTTCATAAAGTTATGGAAAAATTGACCTAAAGCTTCTTTATAGTGTTACTTGCTTGGACTGGTACCCCATCGCTATCTCTTTGTACTTGAAATACAAGTTTAAAAAGTCATAGGCTATTTATAATTCAACTAATGAACATAAAGGGCGCTTTGGATTTGTATATGTATGATAGATTTTGTTAATTACACGAAGCAGTCTTAAACGCATTTCCAAGTATTGACGTTGAAGCAGAACGAATTTTACGCTTCAAGAACGCCCACTGGACAAATATGTTGAACCTCCTAAATGTTGCATAAAATATTAATTAATGGAGTAAATTTATTAATCTGACATTCAATCTAAACGTTAAAGTAGCAAATTATTTTCTGAATATTCAATTATTCCTGTAGTCGATGGGGAAAACAATATAACTTAACGACTCAAAAAAGAGTATTGTCTTATTTTTACACGTCATTTTAGACGCTGGACATTTCTGTTGAACTTGTAATCCAATTACTAGCTCCAAAGGATGCGGTTTGATATCAATATTAATGAAATATTTCAAATCTATAGGAAAAGCACATCATTTTGATATAATTTGTTTCTATATAAACGTCCGTGTAAATGAGTAAATTTATTGTGTATATTCATATGCACGTTTTTAATTAAAAGCGTTACAGATTCTTCTTCTGTAAAAACTACCGCTTTCTATTTCTTGCCAACATTTAATTCAAAATTGTTAATAAAGTCACAAACGACATGGTTTTGCTCTTATTGAGTGAGGAAAATGAAAATTCTAGATTTACTTATGAACGCTCTACACACGAAAAATGCGCGATCCCTGCTAAAATGTAACGCGTTACACGCTTAAAATACCCTTTATTTGCGTTTTAAAATGATACTTTTTGCATAAAAATTATTTAAATGTTGTTTTCTAACTAGAATCAGGTAGTTCTTCTGTTGAAAATCTATCCAATCATACCAAATTCACCCATATTGCGAGTATATTTTTAAAATTACCAATGAGTTTAATAGGTCAGATTCTAAAATTGTAAAATAGCACCAACATTCGCGCGTAACGTCAAAACATTCATTTCGCCGAAAATGTTCATGATTCCGCTAAACTGAGAAAGTTTACACATGATTTATCATCTCATAACAAACATCAGCTCTCTGCAATGCAGAAATGCTCGAATTGATGGTGGCATGTCAGATTCGTTTTTCGGTAGAACCTCTAAAATGAAAGTGAAAGAGGGAAATTTCAGAGTTCTCACTGGCGTTACAATACACAAAATAATTCGGCTGATCTTCTTCATAAATTACATTTCCCAAGCTTTTATGATAGGAAAGATACTGCTAATTAACAGGTATGAGGCTCAGTTCAGTACATCTGCCAGATTTCTTTTATGCAAGTCTGCAAATTTAGGAACTTGTAATTTTCCTGCACTACTTTCTTCTCCTACCGATTCTAAAAATAATGAGTGGGATGTACCCAATTAAGGTCTTCCGTTTCCAATGGAAAGGACCATCATACAACTCGATGGTTGTTCAAACTTAGCTAATGGACTTTTGTTTTCGTGATGAATAAAATGAAAGTCTTGTCCAGTACGGGGCGACATATGCTATTGCTTGCAATAGCAGACTTTCTAGTTATTATTATTTTTCTTCTTCCTGGGCACTTTTTTGTCCGCGAATGATCTCGTAAACTATACATCCGACTAAGGTGAAATGTTTTTAGGGTCAGTAGACATGTTATGTAGATTTGCCGAACGAAGGTCATTTTGCGCGCACGTGCTTGCAAGACCGCGCACGTGCAACACGTGAAATGACTAGTATAATTGATATAGCCGTAACTTTTCTATTTTTTGATGAAATGTTTTGAAACTCACAATGAAAGGTATATATTAGTAGTGTTCACAAGATGACATGGCAAAAATAACAAGATCTCACGCGCATGCACGTGCGCTTCGCTCTGATTGGCTGAAACTAAAGTCTCAATATCTTTCTTGTTTTTCGACAGAATGTTTTGAAATTTTGAACATAGTCATATATTAGGGAGATCTACAGCCTGATATATAAGATTTTTCATAAAAGCATGCGCATGCACGTGTGCTTGCAAGAGCGCGCACGTGCAACACGAGAAATGTCCAATATAATTGATATAGACGTAACTTTTCATTTTTTTTATGAAATGCTTTGAAACTCATAATATAAGGATACATTATAAGCATAGACAAGAGGGCATGGTCAAAATAGCAAGATCTCACGCGCATGCACGTGCACTTCTCTCTGATTGGCTGAAACTAAAGTCTCAATATCTTTCTTGTTTTCCGACAGAATCCTTTGAAATTTTCAACATGCTTATACATAATGAAGATCTACAGCATGATATATAAGAATTGCCATGAAAGCATGCGCATGCATGTGTGCTGCAATCTGATTGGCTGAAACATTAAATGCCTATAACTTTCTTAGTTTTCAACAAAACGGAATGAAATTTAGAATATGATTAGGTATAATGGATTCCTACATTATAGTTCTATCATAATTAAATGCCCGGAACATGCATGCATGCACGTGCGCATGCGAAATATGCAAAATGACCAATATATTTGAAAAACAGTAGCATGTATATTTTAAAGATTTTTTTATTCATTCTCACAAATGATATGTTAATTGTTTAGACAATATGCCATGATCATCTTGCATGTGCATACACGTGCTTGCGCGTACAGTGCGTTAAATGACACATAGTTGATATCATTGTAGCTTTTATAATTCTTTGATGAAATCCCTCGATACTGATCATATTTTTAAAATGTCTTACAGGAATTATGCACAAAAAGGGAGTTGGGGAGCGTTTGGGGAACATCTGTAACGGTCCCCGTTACAATTAGCACTAGTTATACACTTAGCATGCTTACTCTAGTTACTCAATACCCAGAAGTTGATCAGAGTAACAAAGGGAAAATGCACTTCCACTTTATAACCAGTTATGCACCTAACCCCAAAGGAACCACTAACCCTGGGGCCATTTATTTCAAAATTTTGGAAATTTTATCATAAATTTTATTTCATCATAAATGGTTGATTAATACCAAAAATAAGATTTCAGAGCATTAATTTATTTTCAGACTAAGTACCCTCCCCAACCCCTGACCCTGGGGGCATAAAATTCACCGTATTGCGAGATGCACCTTTTTTCATCATCACTATATATAAACTTAGATAATTGGCATAATTCAATACCCTGGAGCAAAAAAAAAATATTTTCACAGAATTAATGTATTTTCACGACATAATAAAGAGCTCCCCCCCTCCCACACATTTGGTTGAGGTGCAATTCTTGCTCATCATAACTATATCCTTTGTTTATTTAATACCCAGAAGCAGAGAAGAAGATTTTTAAATAATAAATGCATTTTCACAATATAACCAATAGAGCGCGCGCGCGCTTAACACCAGAACCCCTGACCTTGGGGCCATAAAATTCAAAATTTTGAAAGAGGTACTCTTGATCATCATACCAATGTACTTAGTTAGGTTTTTTGATACCCAGGAACAGAGAAGAAGATTTTCAAAGAATTAATGCATTTTCACTATGTAATCAATAGAGTCTCTCACCCCCAACACCAGAACTGAACCCCTGACCCTGGGGCCTTAAAATGAACAATTTTGAAAGAGGCTCTCTTCTCAACATAACAATGTAATTAGTTAGATTATTTTATACACAGGAACTATACTATATAATCATTAATACTACTTTACGATATAATCAATAGAGCCTCAATGTAACACCAGAACCCCTGCCCTGGGGCCAGGAAATTCACAATTTTTAAAGAGACACTCTTGCTCATCATAACAATGTACGTTGTCAGTTTATTCAATACCCAGGAGCAGAAAAGAAAATTTTCAAAGAATTAATGCATTTTCACTATATAATCAAACAATAGAGCCCCGCCCTAACACCAGAATCCCTGCCCTTGGGGCCATAACATTCACAAATATGAAAGAGGCACTCTTGCTCATCATAACTTTGTACTTAGTTTGTTTATTTGATACCCAGGAGCAGAGAAGATTTTCAAAGAATTTATGCATTTTCACTATATAATCCATAAAGCCCCACCCTAGCACTAGAACCCCTGACCCTGGGGGCCATGAATTTCACAATTTTGGTAGACGACTCAATGCTGATTACAATCATACCAACAGTTTGACTGCTTGATGTCCAGGAGTATAAAGAAGAAGATTTTTAAAGATTGCAATAATTTTAGTTGTTTTGACCCCACCCCAAGGCCCCAGGGGGGCAGGGACCACGAAATTCACAATTTTTGTTCCCCTTCACCCATACATGCTATATGCCAAAATTGGTTGAAATTGGTTCATTGGTTTCGTAGAAGCTGAAAATATTCAAATGTTAACACACGACGCACGACGACGGACGAAAACGGATAGCAATAGGTCACCTGAGTTTACTCAGGTGTCATAAAAACAGGAAACATCAAGATCAAGAGAGAGAGAATAACTTCATTAGGGTAGATTTTTAATAATGAAGTCTGATGATTTTTTGTTAAATTTCTATAAGACATCCTCCCAATCCTGTACTCGAATTGTTTACTACAAGCCTGCTGCAGCTATTTTTTTTTTAAAATATACAGGAAGAATAACATTTCAACTAAGAAGATCAATAATTTTGATGTGACTTTTGAATAATTTTTAGGAAAACTAATAGTGAGAAAATTGATAAAATAATTAAATAATGGGCATGTAATTATTAAGGTCTTCCGTCTTCACGGAAGACCTTATAGTGATTCTATTGTTTCTTATTATTATTATTATTATTATTTTTCCGTACACCAAATTTTGTGCACGCGATTTCTCGAAGACTACTGGGTGGATTTTCATGAAATATACAGATATTATGTATTGTTATCTGAAGTTATTTTTTCCGTGAGATTTTTTGAAAATTTTTATCTGGTGCCAAGTTACGGGACATTTCCTGATTTTAGAATGACATTTTGTCTACGGTTAATCTCAAGAACGGTAGAAGATATAAATGTGAAATTTTCAGGGATTATAGATCGTAATATATGCTATCCAGGACGCGACCTTTCGGTCGTCGTCAGTACTTCCTGTCGTTAGGACAAGCGAATTAAAAAAAGCGTATTTTCTAACTTTTTTGTTTTCCAATATTTTTTATTTATTTTTGGAATATTAACATAGACCTTTCTATTGATGCTTACTATATAAGTTGTTTGATTATTGGTTAATCTGAACTCTAGATATTAATATTTGAAAATCTGAAGCGGGCCCAAGATGGCGGCTGCCTCTGTCAACTCCGCCATTTCGCGAGTAGGGGTTTATGGAGGCAGCTGAGCGTTTGATTAAACGATTCTGACATAAGGATACATGAAATGTAAAAAACTACTTCGACTCTCACGTAGTAGTGACATGGTTGGAGGAGTTACGTCCCGTTACTTGTTTATATTATAATAGCTAATCAATAAAAATATTGTAATTAATTGGTCATTTGACAAAGAATTATACAAGTATTTTTGATAAATGATGTTCTGTTAGAAAATAATAATAGTGTTGCCAAAAGAAAGGCAGTCTGTTGTATTTTATCAATATGATATCTGATAACTTATGATCATTGATTAAGTTGAGGTACAAGGGGGCAGTACAGCCAACTGGCTTGTGTCTTCACTTTGGTACAGAATCCAATTGGTGTAACGATCAAATCATGGATTGTGCAAAGTTGCTGTAGTTAGTGACTAGTTAAAATATAGTAGCGTGACATTAGCTGTAGGTTTGTCATTAGGACAGAGAAGCTCTTACAAAGTTAAATCATACTGTGTAAGTATATCGTAGCTACTTGGCTAGAGTTATACAGGTCGGAGAGAATACTCGAAATCGGGTATTATCCGTGAAATCGCGAATAACACTCGATATTAGGGTATCGTTGAATCCGCGAAATCGGGTATAGGAGGTGTAAACACCTAATAAAACTTAAAGAATGGGATGGCACATGTTGCCGAGTTAACTTTCATCTAGATACACATGTTTTCTAAAGATATCACTAGCCAAGTAAGAATTTGGATTTCAAGATTAATGCGCTCGGGACAACAAATACCCACGGAGCTCAGTACATTTCATGATCTGCACGCAAAAAGGCGTTCGATTTGCTTTATATTTTACCTTATGTTGAAAGTATATGCATCTTCCTAATGTTCATTCCCAACACAACAGAATTGTAAAGTATCAGAATTCGGGAATTTATAATAATTCCACATCAACACGACAAACATGAAGAATTTGTAAATAAATCAAATTATACGGAAACACATTTCATACACCAGATATGATGCCATGTATAAACAAGGGATTGTCTATTCTATCTAATTATGCGTCATTAATTACTTTCACATTCATCTTGTGCATAAAATCAAATTTTATTCTTGAATGTGTAAATAATGTAATGATAAAAATGTCTAAAATTTGGCTAAAAAGAACCCTCTCTCTCTTTTTTGAAAATCTTTTCTTTATTTATTTATCATTCAAACGTGCTTCCAGAATATGTCTTCAAAATTTTAGCAGAGACAGTGATAGTTTCAGGAATACAATTTATGAGAGAACATAACTGTTGATCGTTTAATTACGCTAAGTCATCAATATTTTACCATTTCCTGGCGACTTCAAAAGGGAGGGGGGGGGCTAAAGGCTTCTTGACCACCTCTTGACAAAATAACCTCGACTGTGTTATACATGTGTCTAAAAGACCTCTCTTTCTGAATGTGAGGTCGGTTGAACTTGGGTCATATATTTTTTAATCGTAAGGAAGAGTGGAGGGGGGGGGGGGTTAGGTTCGAACTTTAGTACCTAATTTTTCTCCAAACACCAAAACTTTACCCATTTTTAGCCTATACTGCGAGGTATCTGTGGAAAGTGGGGGGGCTTAACCTATGTAACAAGGTTCAATGTATATACTTAGTATTTATTGGGAAAAAAGTGGGGGGGGGGGGGGTAAGTCCCCCCCCCCGGTTCCGACGCCAATGATAAAGAAAGGAAATGGCTACGAGTTTTATGAAATTTTAATGTCCGATGAGGAATTATATTCCCAAAAAGTAAGACAAGAGTTTCCAAGGCAATTGAACACTCCATTATTTCAGATTGTTCATTAACATGTTCATAAACGTAAAAACTATAAGAAATGTGAAAACTTGACTATGTAATTCATATATCAATATGACTGTACCTCGATCTATATTGAGAAATTCAATGTATTTTAACTTCATGAAAAGATGTACACATTTGACTTTTATTTATAACCCCCCCCCCCCACCTTCAAAAAACACAAAATCCTGTTCATATGACTTCTCGCTCTCAATTTTCACAAAATGCATAAAATAAAGGTAAAAAATAGTATAATTTTTATCGATAAAAATGCAACCAAAAAATTTACGGTGTCTTTGAATTAAACATTTCATGCTAAATTGACATAAAAAAGATACTCCGCTTCAATTAGCTATTTTCAAACTGTTTTCCCGTGCGTATCTATTTCATCTTATTTTATTTTCTTCTTTATAATAACGTTGGTATTATATAATGGCAGAGATATACAATTATGACTCGCTTATACTGTACTCTCTAACTGTAAGGAGTAATTTATATTTCACGAGAAAGGGACGCCATACATTTTTCAGTAAAAATACATAACACGGCGTTAGTCGTTTAATTCCTTTAAAATTTCACGTTTTGTGAATAGTGCACAAATTAGAAAATTTAGTATATGGAATACTTTAATGGGAAATAAAGACAAACGAAGTGTAGTTATTTGTTTTTAGAAATTATATTGAAAAATGATAACGCCACTGTGTCCTCTTTGTTACCCCAGCAGTGTTTGTTGTGTCATTTTAAAGTTATTTGAGAACCTTATAAAATAGGTTGATATAAAATAAATCCACAAGATACTCTCATCACAAGTAACAGTTACTGGCATAATGCGCCGTTGCTTTATTCTTTAGTTTTTTATAAAAAAGAAAGTTAACAGAATACCATTTTCGCAGATTGACAATTTCCTAATATCAAGTATATACGCGATTTCACGGATAATACCCGATTTGAGTATTCTGCTTCCGACCTGTTATATAGGCAACTTGGTAAGCAGCAACGCCGGCAGGTGTTAAAGGCTAATCAAAAGGCACCCAGCAGATGATGTTAACTCTATCGTCAGTTATACGAGTATAGTGAGGCAATTATCAGATGCCGCATAAGGCAGGTGCCGGTATTAACTGAAGATATATAATTATACGAAGCGCTTAGGTCATTTGATTTAAAGACACCACAGGCAGGTGTTATGTATTATCTGTATGTATTGCATTCAATCATATCCCTAGTAAAACTCGGTAATCCGAGCGCCAAGTTCTGACTGCTCAGATCCGACACGTTACAGTAGTACGTTGCAATTGAGTGTCAATCTGAAAACTTAATTTCCGTTTCACTGCTTTAGTGTAACTGGGCTAGATACGATATGTAATGTGTATAATGTGTTACATATACTTTCTTAACGTCGAAATAAAATAAAGGCGCTAAGAATGTTTTATTTTTAAAATTTAATTGATGCTATCATACCTATCTAATAGATCAGTCCAAAGAAGAGGCGCGAATATTTACTCGTGGCGTTTGGCGCGAAATTATGAATGCTTTTTATAATTCTTAGACAGACTGTTGCAAAAGTACCGTGGTATACACAAGCTATTTAGCAAGCGGTGCTCCCAATAGCTTAATTGTTAGCGCGTTGGGGATATAGTAAAAAAAAAAGCGCATTCACGTTGGCGACATGGTTTCAATCCTCCTTGTGACCAAAATTTTGAATCTCTTTTCAGCTCGATTTTACGTGGGTTTCTTTTCCTAAAACAAAAGAACCTCTCGTTGCTCGCAACGAGATCGTATATTAGTTCTTGTATTATTTGTATCTTGATATGATGAAATCTTGCAATAATTGTAAAAGACATGTATTTAAAAAAATAAAGAAAATAAATACGTAAATATTCATGTATTTCTGCGTGGAAAATTAAAATTATAGATTATAATTAATATTATTAATTGCTTTAATAAAAAAGAAAATAAATATATAAATATTAATTACAACCAGGAGAATTAAATAACATGTAAATAAATATAAAATAATATTTTAATTATCATAATAGATTTACGCTGTACGTTTACACGTTTTGCTTGTATGTACAATGTTTGAATTTATATCGAATTAAATCAACACGTTCGATCTTTTAAACCAATCGACAGATCAATATGCTATTTTGTTTTGTTGACGCGCTGATTGGTTAGTCGCTAATCCCGATTGACAGCTCTGCAAATAAATACCGCACGCGCGTTCGCTCGATCTATGGGACCGCTACTGAATTTGGGGTTCGCTCTCTGGGTCCGCTCGGGGTCTGCTACGAGTTCGCTTTGGGTGTGCTCCGGGTTGGCTGGGTCAGCCCGAGCGAACCCGAAGCGGACCTAGAGAGCAAGCCTGGGTGCGCTCCGGGTTCGCTTTTTCTGTTAGGTTGTGTCCGGTCGGCACTAGGCAAATGTGATAGATTCCTGGAAAAGGTAGACACACCAAACTACTGAGAGGTAGCTATAAACTGTGTACAGCATCATTGTAAAATGTCAACATGCCAATACAATACTCTTAACAAGAGGCCCAGTGGGCCACATCACTCACCCCTGAGCACTGTAGAGTAAGGGAAAAAGTAGAAATTGGTTTATTATGGAATAGTTTATATCCAAAAGTAGTCCCATGACCAATCATGGCATTGCTATTTTTGTTAAGATGATTTTTAAAGAATTTCCCTATATATTTCTATGTAAAACTTTGGTCGGACATTGTGGCCCCGCCCTACCCCCGGGGGTCATGATTTGAACAAAGTTGAATCTACACTACATGAGGATGCTTCCATATAAATATGATCAATTATGGCTTTGTTATTCTTGAGAAGAAGATTTTTAAAGAATTTTCCTATATATTTCTATATAAAACTTTGGTCGGCCATTGTGGCCTCGCCCTACCCCCGGGGGTCATGATTTGAACAAACTTGAATCTACACTACCTGAGGATGATTCCCCATAAAGGTCATCTTTCCTGGCACAGTGGTTCTTGAGAAAAGATTTTAAAAGATACCACCAAATTTTCATTAATTCCCAATTATCTCCCCTTGAATGGGGGCGTGGCACTTCATTTGAACAAACTTGAATCCCCTTTACCCAAAGATGCTTTGTGGAAAGTTTGGTTGAAATTGGCCCAGTGGTTCTTGAGAAGAAGTCGAAAATGTGAAAAGTTTACAACAACGACGACGACGACAACGACAACGACAGACAACGGACAAATTGTGATCAGAAAAGCTCACTTGAGCCTTTGGCTCAGGTGAGCTAAACTCTACTTATGGAGGAAATCAAACACTTTTCCGGTCTGTTGTTTGTACCAATCGAAGAAGGCCTTCGTCCACTGATGACAT
>NW_026941394.1:0-13257 GCF_032062105.1 Saccostrea cuccullata
ATTCAACCTCTCCCCCAAAACTCCCTATCCTGACCAGGTCGTCAAATTGTTCTTTGGGGAGAGCTAAATCTGCCCACTTCTCCTCGATTAAGCTTAATGATACTGTCTTCTTTGGACCAAGCTGCAGATATCAACAAAATTGGTTAAATTTGATATTTACAGAAACATTACCATATCCTATTTAGTTTATTTATACTATGATATGACTGTAAATTTTGTCAACTTGAAAGAAAATTGCTTAGATTTTAATATATTGTAAATTTATGTTGTTTCACAAGTTTTTTTTTTTCCTTTCAGATTTATAACATCATTCTTAAGTATATGTACATTGAAAAAATAATCATGAGTTCAATTCCATAATAAACACCTTTGTTGATATGTCATTCTGTGATTGTTAGTTTTCAAACACTTGTTTCATTTATAATAATGACATATTGTGTGATTGTGTCCTCTCAATTGTTTCCAAGAATGTTTCAGGACATGAGTTAAACACAGGCATTTATCAGTGAAAACAATCTGTGAACACTCGCAAATTATGTCTGTGATAAGTTTTTGAAGAAAAAACATTTCATATGTGGTAAATGAATACAAATGGCCAACCTTGGAGTCTACGAAAAAATGTTCCACCTATATCATCAAATTGGAATTAAATCATGATTAGGAGGGATGGAATAATGGAAAAGGAGTAATTTATTTTGCTAGTCAATAAATGCATTAATTTGTTGTGCTCAAGATTAACTTTAACATAAATCATCAATTTAATGTTTGAATTATAAGGCCAAACATATTAAAATGATACAATACATGTTCAGGAATCTGACAGATGCAATTGAAATTTCATGGAATAAGCTCAGAAATTAATAATCAAGAACAATATTAATACATGGATATCACGAATACTGAGGAAAATGAAATCATAACTACATGTAGATGTATTAACTTTGTATATATTTTCCTTCTGAACTGTTCCATACCTGCTTATTTAGCACCCTCAAAAGACCTGGGGTAAGACCTGTATCTGTTTTCTGTGTGGCCACAGGCATTTCAAGTCTCTCTTTCACAGGGGGTGTCTCTCCTTTTGCCATGTCTTTAAAATAGCTATAAAATATAAACAAATATCTCGTCATTCATAATGTTATTCTTCAAGTAGGTATCCATATGCACACTTCTATGAGAGTATTCAACAAAAAATTGAGAGGGGAAGTAGAGGGAATTACATGTAACAGTATATCTTTCAATATTTTACAAAACTGGCGAAGTATCTGCCTCATCGACTTCCAACATCAATATTACTTTTGTATGTATTTAAATCAGACTTGCTTGATTTGACTTTGTGTTTAATACAGTACTTATTTTTAATTCTGAAATAACTTACGCAGCAGACCATGCCAAGACATCTTTTGGTTGAGTGCGGATTGCCGCTTTTGTGAATTGTTTCAGAATATCCGGTAATGATGGTGGGATATTTATTTGCTGCGAGCAGTAGTAGGGCTCGTCTGGATTGGTAGGCATTATTAAGTCTGAAATTAAGATATCAATGGTAAATGTATAATTATATACTTTCAGACAGTTTAATATACATCCTATCTATAGTCAGGTATCCAAATTTACTGACGCACCCTTAATTAAGGAATGACTCTAATTCTTGGCCAGATTATCGAGTATAATATGGTTTGGGTAAGTTTACGCTTTATAATCCGCGAAGCGGATTAAAAAAAAGCGTAAATTTACCTAAACCATATTATACTCGATAATCTGGCCAAGAAAGAGTCTTTCTTATATTTAATTTTGAAATAATTATTCAACTGGGGATGTAAAATTGTGTTGTTTTTATGAGTTCAAATTTACCGCGCAATAATACAACCGTAGTAACGGAAGTGATGGGAAGCGAGGGGAGGTAAAAACTGATACATAGATCTAGCAGCCATGATGCTTGTTTACATGAGGTAAGATCGAGTAACTGTTTGAAATTAAAGGTACATTCATTAAATCTGGAATTTTCCATGAATCCCAAGGACTGGAAATGAGGGGATTGATGGATACAGATGATTATGCTGGTTGTCAAGGGGGTGTGTCCCCATACCAAACCAGGTTATACAAAATGTTATGCGTTCCTTTTTTGGAAATCAACCAATGAGAGGCAAGAATACAAGCAAAATTAAATTATTGGGTAAGAGAAAGAGATACAAGTCATAATAAACATGATAAGGACACAAGCTTAATAGTCAGTCTGTATTATAATCACTTATCAATCCATTTTAAACTAATTCATTTTCGTTCTTCAATCAAAATTTTGCAAATTAATCCTTTGTGCTTCATTCAAAAAATGTTTTGGACACTTCAAATAAACATTGATTTTGTAAAGAGGGGTGCATTCAAGAAGACAAGTAAGATGACAATCTTGAAGCAAAAATAAATCAAGAAATGTCTTAACCAAATCAACATTCAGCAAAAGAGAAATGACACGGGTATCAACAGCAACAAATATCTTGTGAGATTCAAGCACTGATCAATGGATTTTCAAACTTTTTGCCACTCTACATAAGTATAAACAAGCGATAAAATCCATTTGCGGATCAATATATCATAAAAATCAAAACATTAACGTTTAAATACTCACTTTATGTTTGATAAAGGAAAATCACAGCTTCCGTAAATTTTTTTTAAAAAAAACAGTTGCAACCGGAAGAGGTTATGTTGTTGATAGCAACGCATGCGCATGGTAAATCTTCGTCACTAAAGCGCTTAAAAGTGAGGATCACGTGACATTTTGTTGGTCAACACTGCGTTGTGGTCGTCTGCTGACAAGAAACTGAAAAGAAAGAACCGATTTTACAGACTTAAAGAAGTAGTACATACGAAGGTGCAAGTGTTTATAAGGATAGACAGTTCTTCTGTCAAATACTGAGCTCTTTCAGTTTCTTTAAAAATATTGATGAAATCAAATGTATGTTCAAAAACATGTTTTCCATATCCAGCAATCTTTTCCACTAAACGTCAAAAGTTTGATTATAAACAAGCAGTTCAAAATAGTTGAATTTCAGAGCAGTTTTCACATGTTTTTTGTGTGATATAGGGGGGCCCCCATCTCAAACTTGTGGCATGTAGATCTATTTGTACTGTGGTAGATGGATTCCTATTTTCAAAAAAAGTTGGCTCAAAATATAGGCCTAGTAACAATTTACATTATCACATGCCGATGGATTTCTCTTTAATTGGAATGAAATGCTTTGCATTTAAGTAAAAACATTTCCCTATAATTTTGTTTAGTAGACATTACGGTTCTTTCCAATTGGGATACATTTTGTGTTTGTTTTCATTTGCTACGTTTAGCAAAAACATTTTACATGCTGATTGACAAGGGAAGTTGATTAGAATGTGGCTTTTAAGATTATTTTTCGAACTATCAGTCCTCAAAAGTATTCAGTAGATATTTTTCAAACTATCAGTCCTCATATGTTTACGTTTACTGTTTTTAGAACTTAATTATGCAGAGTAACATGTTTTTACCTATGCTAAATCTATCTGAATAACAATCCAGACTGAAAGATGAACCGAACCTAAAGACAGAAGTGAAAATTGTAGCACCCTGTATCAAACCAAGAAAAAATACTGTGGTGAATCGTGGTTAACCTTTCAGTCTTACCAGTACTCATTGTGAAATGTATGCATTGAAGCCTTAATTTAAAATAGTATGATTTAATAGTTTTAACCATGCATGCTGAATTATTACCATGTTTAGCTAGGTTATCTAGCTCATGTATCAAACAGTCTATGCGAAATACCAACCGTGGTTTTTACCGTTAAAATTTAGGTCGGGTCGGACTCGGTAAAAAATTTCAGTATACTGTGAGGACCAAATGTCCAAAAAAAGAAGGCCAAATAAATCTAAATTAAGAGGTCAAATTCCCCCCAAATATCCTTTATTTGACCAATTTAGCAGTAATACCTGAGTAATTTTATGTATTTCAACCCTGTCATGATCGTTTTTATTCTAATTCGAATTTCCTCTGTCAAGGATTAGAGATCTTTTGATAACTCATCCGTAGATTTGGTTTGGAAAATATTTAGATAGCACATGCGTACATGTAGATTTGGTTGGGAAATTATTTTCAAATGATTATTGAACTTGAGTAACCATAATGAATTGTTTCAGGAAAAATAAATATGCATTGAAAGTGTATATTAAATTTAACGAAATCTTTGTTACACACCCATTCTCAATATAAGAGCACAAATGCCTATCTGATTTAAAAAAAAATAAAGTTCAAGATAACAATTTTTCTATCAATTACCTTTGAAAGAAAGTATCTGAAGATTTTGTTACAAGATTTTTTTTCATCAAATTTAAATACATGAAATAATGACAAGACGTTGAAGTAGGGGATGATTTTATTCAGAAATGTAGCTGGAAATGTACGTTACTCTTTCTGCAATGTCCAAAAAGGTCTACAGAAAAAAAGTAGTCATTAAAAATCACAATTGGAATTATCTGGAATAGTTCATCTTAACACCAGCACATCCTACCAACTCTGTCAGCAACATATTCTCTCGGCATACGAACATGCGTTTGATTTTTCCTTTCAAAAAACAAAGGTTACTTTTTGATCCAGATGTATAGAAATTTTTTATAATGTATGCTTTAAATTCTTCTCTCTGTTTTGATTAGAGCGATCAGTTTGGAATTTTGTCATTTTCTATAGATACTGGAACTTAACATGTACATTTAGTAAAATTCTATTTTGTAGTTACTGTCCTTTTTAACATATATCCATGTCGATTTAGAAAACTACGTAAATATAACGTACATTTCATTATTTATTTCTGTTTGATAAAAAGCTTAAAATTCATCGAACATTTCATCGTTTTGCGTCAGTTTATTCCAAAATAGATTCTGTATGTAGTCACATTGTGTTATTTGTCACAATCACCACTATAAAGACACGGTTGCCTCAGAATATGAAGAGTAATGTACATTTCAAACTTGTAATAATATGTAAGTAAATATTGAAAAAAAGCAATTATTGACATAAAATCATTTCAATGAAGCGTTTTAACGCAGTAATATAAGAAATCATAATGTAACAAACGAGGTTATTTGTCATTAACTACATGAATGTCACGTCACTTCGGTAACGTTCATTTCACATATTATTGGGGAGTCCCCTCCACCTCAGTTCAACCATTCTTTTGTGCTGTTTCGCTGAAATTGACACCATTGCCTAGTTAGTTCTACCTGTGGGCAAGGGTACAGACAAAAACAAATAAGAGTAAGACATATTTTGCTAGGATCCAACAAATGTTCGTGTTTGGCCATTGAAACTTAACATAAATGATCAAAATCTATTCCAATATATCCATCCACAGTCTTGTTAACAATTTCATTAGTATGCTGCAACATCGTTTGTCAAAACACAAACATACGTGCTTTTCAGCAGATCTGGAAAAATATAACCCAAAATGCAATGATTCAAACAAAACTGAGTATTGTGTACCTTTCAGTATTTGAAATGTACGTGCCCGTCTTGTGTTTTTTTTTTGTTGTTTTTTTTTTTTTTTTTACCAATTATAAGCCTGTGCATACCTTGTTTTAAATTATCAACAACAATTAAATGAATATTGACGAAAAGTCGCATATTAAAAGTAAACAAACTGCAAAAAGGTTGCCAAAGATGAATTAAGATGCTTAGAAATAAACTTTCTAGCACGTGGTAAAAGTCTACCACATTTACGAGGAATGGAGTGCAATGGCTTTATGTGGTCAGTTGTTAAATGGATTGTAACGATAATTTTGTTTCGCTCGTATAAACGCAATTCATTGACTAAACTTAAAAGAAAATGTCAGTTAGAAGTACGCAAAATGTACGTTACCATACGTAACGTACATTTCAAATATAAAAATCAATTCTCTTCCACAAGCGTACGTTACACACGCAATATATTGATATTATTTGAACTTGCATATCATAAGAAATGCATCATACAGGTTTCGTATTCAGAAATACATATCAGGTATCAAAATTATATCACATATAAATGACCTTAATATAATTTTTTTCCTCAGCAGAAAGGTTTCTTTTCATTAATTTTTGGGATTTAGCCGACCTCCAACCTTTGAAACTTTCCTTTGTGTACACATTCGAGTGTGTGAAAGTATGAGAATACATGAAGATTCGTGCGAGATTCGCTG
Source organism: Saccostrea cuccullata (assembly GCF_032062105.1). Taxonomy (NCBI): domain Eukaryota; kingdom Metazoa; phylum Mollusca; class Bivalvia; order Ostreida; family Ostreidae; genus Saccostrea; species Saccostrea cuccullata. The sequence goes on from NW_026941394.1 coordinate 6,191, forward strand.
AATTCGAATTTCATGGTAACGTACGTTTCAGTCACGTACATTTCGAATGACTACTTTTCATGTAAAAAATAACTTTTAATTGTGTTAAGCAAAACGTCTTTGCCAGTTTACAGGGTACAAGGGGTTGCTTACTCAGAGTCGTCTCATATTTTCTACTTAATATATATTCTTAATGGAAGGATATAGGTAACGTACATTTCTTTCTTATCTCTACGATTGAAAATGTCTTTTATTCCGTAAACATAGTTATAAAAGTTGCTCAAATTGTTCAATTTCATGTTACATTATCTAAGTATGAGTAAATAATCCTTTGAAATTTCAAATATAGCCCATCAATAAATAAAGGAGAAAAGAACTATCAGTTGTATAATCTTTGTCTTTGCTTGTAAATTGGTTGGAATAGAATTAAGCGACAGGGACACTGCACAATAAAAATGATTTATTATCACAAAGAAAATGTATTTATTGTTATAAAAAGAAATATATTTGATACAAGGTTTAACTTATTAGAAAATTTTTACTTGAGAATCAAAATTGCATATTACACAGAGGGGATTCAGCATAATATTTGCCTCGGCGACAGTAACGTACATTTCAAATACGCTATTATATATTTGGATTTGGAACTCCTTTAATGTCCTTTCAGATCGATAATTATATGAATTCTTATTCATTATTATATGACTATTTATAATGTTGATTTGAAAATTACATCAGTGGTATGTCTTCTAAATGAAAATGAGGCGACATTATTTGAGCCCTTAAATTGAGAATGGGTGTACAGTGTCTTGTGTATAAGTCAAATATGAAGAAAAAAATGCATGCAATTGTATAAGAAGATACCTTTTACAAAGGAAAATTATAAAATAATAGTTAACTTGTCCATTTCACTCTGAATTTATTTAAGGTTAAATGTCACAGTGAGAATTAACCCCATCCCACCCAACCTCTCAATCTCAGTATCATAACGATGTATGGATTTAAAGTAAAAAAAGTCGGTCTGGTAAGAAATTGTTTGGTCTGGTAAAAATCTTATTTTTACCAGACATTTTGTCCTGTAAAAATTTTAAACTTTCGCGTAGACTGATCAAATAACTGGCTGGTCTCAAATCATAGCCTGAAGACATTCAAAACTTTTATTCCAATAGGCCCTTTTGCACATATTGCAAAAAAAATCAACCATTGAATTCAGAACAGTTACTCCAGGATGAATGGTTAAGAAGGGGTAGGAAAGTCATGTGCATTTACAAAAAAAATGCATTGATGAGTAATTTTAATGCACTCTATGAACAAAATTAAAGTTAATCATTTGATAAACAAAATGCCTATAAATTTTGTTATAAACTTGAGAAAAAATGAAAACAAACTTAACAAAATATAGACTTGGAAAAGGTACACAGAATTCACCTTTTGTACATTTTATGCCATTTTATTACGTACATGTACTTCATCAAAAAACAGGTCACAACCAGTGCAGATACAAGACAGTCACTCACAGTAATCTGTTCTTTATGCTGATTGGAATGGCTGCAATATTCATAATGTATATATCTCAAAGCATACATAGAAAAAAAATTGTATATAAAGCATACATCTACCAACTTAAGTGATTTCTCGGAAATACAGTTGACCAGGGACATGTTTTGAATTTGAAAGCGCAATTTTATTATTCTATTCGATCAAGAATGTAAACAGTGCTCACAACAAATCCTGAATATTTTTTAGAAACACTATAGGTACAAAAACTTGAGCTGTTGCTAAAATTACAATTTTTTTTTTAATTTCAGACCCTCGGAGAAATGGCAACTACACAGTGCCAAAGAGAGAAAACTAAAGATGTAAGATGTTCAAGAAATGGCATTGAATATATACATGTGTAATGTATGCAGCAATGTAAATGTTTCCCTTTTAATGTACTGTTGCATTGATCTTGAGAGAACAGACCATTCATCATGCATTCAAGGAAAATGGTTTAAAAATCTCAGAAATTATAAGTGTAATTGATCATGTTGATTATGTGAACTGTTTAAAACTGCTTAATTTGAAATACTGTATACAGGGTTATTTTCGCCCCATCTTATTTTCGCCCTTTCACTCTTGCAAACAATTTTGCTCCATTTTAAATTTGCCCAGTCCTAGTTTTGTTTAAGAAGTTAAACTGTATTCTTTGAATTCACCCCGTTTTAAATTTGCCCAAATGAGGGAGGGGCGAAAATGGCGAAAAAAAGGGGCGAATATTTCCCTGTATACAGTATCATGTTTTCTGTCTGTTGTGTTTGTCTGTAAAGTTTGATATAAGGTTTGAGATAACTTTATTTTAAATTCAAACTTCAAATTTTGGCTATTAAGCTTTAATGACATTTTGATCATTATAATTTCAACAAAATTGTTTACACTTGTTCACAGGTATATATGTAACCATGATTAATTTTGATTTTAGTTGACAGGGATTTTTCCAAATGAGACTGTGACAGAACAGAAGTCCATACTGTTTGTGAAGAAACTTTTGGCTGTGGCAGTTTCAAACATTGCTTACCTAAGAGCCTTGTTTCCAGAGCATGCATTTGGAGATCGTTCAATTGAAGGTACAGATTAATTCCTTACAAGATTTGATAAAATGCTGTACAAATTTTAATTTAAGATGGATATTTATGGTTAGATACCATCATTTGAAAGGATTGGAAAATAAGAACAACAGTGTAATGTTTTTTATACTTTATCATTTTTCTATCAGATATCCAGTGTTTTCCCTAAGAACCGGCTACTGCCAAATTGCTCCAATTGACAGAATTGCCACTTTGAAATAAAAATTTGTTGTAAGGTCCACAGAGATTTTGTTCATAAACCTCAGCCCGTAGCCTGTTGCAAATGATCTGTAACCCTTTAACTTTGAAATAAAGGGAAAACACTGGATATCACATACAATTTTACTTTAATGCTGTTAAAACCATGTAAGATTTCTCTAGCACGTACTGGCTCTCCCATCAATGAAAGAAACTTAAGTCTTTATACAATAATACAAATTTAAAATCAATAATACAATTTTAATTCTTATTAATTATTATATAATTGTGTATATTAAGTATTTTTTCTGCAACTGGAACTTAAATTCCTGTACTAACAATCAAAGAAAGCATTTTATTGCTTTTAATGCCATATACCTATAATTTCATTCCAATTAGAGTCCAATGACTGCATTTATAATTTTCATCCTATAGACCTACATTTGAAAACTTTGAGAGATGACAGTGCTTGTCCAGGAGTGTGTAAATTCATACAGTATATGAAAGGATGCTTTGATGCCTTGGACAAGAAATATGTAAGTACATGGAAATGTTGTATCAGAACACTACATGTGTATTGTGATTGTATGATTAAAATGTGCTTTACATAAGCTTGGACAAATTTCAAAATTTGTGACTGCATACCATAGCAGAAATAAATTTATACTACATACAAAATGTCTTTAATTTAAATTTAATAGTACAGTAAAACTCGTTAGTACGAACATGGATATTGCGAATTCACGGATATAGCGAAGTGATCTTGGATCCCCAGCTATATAAATTTAACAAATTTTTAAACGGATATAACGAATTACGGATATAGCGAAGTAATTTCAGAGGTCCCAGCGATTGTTTATAACAGAGTTTTGATATATACAATGTATTAGCAGAATGTGGAAGATTTTTTTGTTATAATGTATTTTTTAAATTTCAGCTTAGAATACTTATCCTAGGGGTATGTAACTATTATTATCACTTATTTTCTGAATTCCTGAAAGCTCCCTCACTCTCTATATAAGTATAAAAACACCATAATATAAGCTGTTTTCAGTATCCTAGCTCACAATGATGCTACAGATGACAGTTAATTAGGACCCAGTATTAAGTCATCAATGGGCTGAAAGAATTCAGAATTTATTGCTGAAATTCAGATATAATTGGTTTTATTTTGCAACCAAGTCTTCAGTTTAAGGATATAAATTGTACTTCACATAGCATTTTGAAACATGGGTTGTTTTCTCAAAAGTCTCATATCTTTATTTTGAATAAAAGAAATGTTTCTGAAAGAAAAAAAAGTTTATTTGTTATTCGACAATTCGTGATCATTTGTAAAAATAAGTATGGTTCTACATTTCAGCTCTACCGTGATCCAGAAAACCCTGAGGTAAGTTGATTATTTAAGTATTCTGTATAATATACTGTAGAAGTACTTTTTTCCGCGTGGTATTCATTTACGCTATGCGCGATCATAAATATTCCGCGGAAATTTGTTCAAGCGTACTTAATATAAAAGTAAGGTATAGAGTGACAATTTAGAAAATCCGGTAATTTTTACCCGCGGATTAACAGAAATTGAGATTGCGAATTAGCCTTGTGGAAAAAAGTACGTCTACAGTATGTAATGGTTTGGATCATGGATATCAGCCTGGGTAGCTCAGTTGGTAAAGCACCTGACTAGAGATGCAGGGGTGTGGGTTCGATTCCTGGTCCAGCCAAACATTTTCTCCCTTCCTGTCACAGATTTGGTGCTGTTGACCACCCCTTGAATTGCAGATGAAAGTTCTGCCAGGGGATAATAAGAAGTTAGGTTGTGTCTTCAAGGGTCAAGACAATTTAAGGAGGGAGGAATGTAATGATTTGGGCTGTAGATATCGGCCTGGGTAGCTCCTTCAGTAGAGCACCTGACTAGTGATGCAGGGATCTCGGGCTTGATTCCCAGTCCAGCCATACATTTTCTCCCTTCCTGTTACACATATATATAAACCTGTGTAATATTTCTTTATATTCATTTAAGCATTCTTTATTATTAGCTCACCTGAGCCGAAGGCTCAATAAAAATTTGGTGGCATGTTTTAAAAATCTTCTTTTCAAGAACCACTGTGCCAGGAAAGATGAAACTTATATGGAAGCATCCTCAGGTAGTGTAGATTCAAGTTTTTACAAATCATGACCCCCGGGGGTAGGGCGGGACCACAATGGCCTACCAATGTATTACAGAGAAATATATATGAAAATTCTTTATTAAAATCTTCTTCTCAAGAACCACTGTGCCAGGAAAGATGAAGCTTATATGGAAGCATCCTCAGGTAGTGTAGATTCAAGTTTGTTCAAATCATGACCCCCGGGGGGAGGGCGGGGCCACAATGGCTGACCAAATTTTACATAGAAATATATAGGAAAATTCTTTAAAAATCTTCTTCTCAAGAACCACTGTGCCAGGAAAGATGAAGCTTATATGGAAGCATCCTCAGGTAGTGTAGATTCAACTTTTTACAAATCATGACCCTTGGGGGTAGGGCGGGGCCACAATGGCCGACCAAAGTTTTACATAGAAATATATAGGAAAATTCTTTAAAAATCTTCTTCTCAAGAACCACTGTGCCAGGAAAGGTGAAACTTATATGGAAGCATCCTCAGGTAGTGTAGATTCCAGTTTGTTCAAATCATGACCCCGGGGGTAGGGCGGGGCCAAAATGGCCAACCAAAATTTTACATAGATATATATAGGAAAATTCTTTAAAAATCTTCTTCTCAAGAACAGGTCATAATTGATCATATTTATATGGAAGTATCCTCAGGTAGTGTAGATTCAAGTTTGTTCAAATCATGACCCCCGGGGGTAGGGCGGGGCCACAATGGCCAATCAAAGTTTAACTTAGAAATATATAGGAAAATTCTCTAAAATCTTCTTCTCAAGAATAGTAAAGCCATAATTGATCATATTTATATGGAAGCATCCTCAGGTTGTGTAGATTCATGTTTGTTCAAATCATGACCCCCGGGGGTAGGGCGGCGCCAAAATCGCCGACCACACTTTTACATAGAAATATATAGGAAAATTCTTCAAAAAATCTTCTTCTCCAAAATAGAAAAGCTATAATTGATCATATTTTTATTGAAATCATGCCCCGGGTGGGGGTGGGGGGCAAAATGGACAACTAAAGTTTTACATAGAACTATATAGGAAAATTCTTTAAAATCTTCATCTCAAGAAAATCAAAGCTATAATTGATCTTGTTTATATGGAAGCATTCTCAGGTAGTGTAGATTCAAGTTTGTTCAAATTATAACCCCCGGGGGTAAGGCGGGGCCAAAATGGCTATCCAAAGTTTTACATAGATATATATAGGAAAATTCTGTAAAAACCATCTTCTCAAGAATAGCAAAGCCATGATTGGTCATGGGACTACTTTAAGATTTAAACTTTTCAATAATAAACCAATTTCTACTTTTTCCTAGCCACAGTTCTCAGGTGAGCGATGTGGCCCATGGGCCTCTTGTATAATATTACTTTGAAGGTTGCTGACTGTTTACAGAAATATATGATTGATCAATCATATGAAGAAATCTATATATTTCTGTAAAGAGTCAATAACAAGCTTATTATATATAAATGATTTATTTTCCCATCACTTGGATAGAAATAAATAATTTCTTAAAAAAAAAAATTAAAATGGTTAGGTGTCATCTATATTACTAGATAAAAGTGCTCGCCTTCCAGAGGTGCATGTCCACCAAAATATAGTTGTGTCATATGTTTGAACCAATGAAATTGCAAAAATTCAGTTGAAAAATAATACATGTAATACATTTACTTCTTTACATATTGTTTCATATGATGAAAGAGGGATAATATTCATGAAAGACTGCATTAATTTTTTTTTGGAATATTTAATTCAACCTTATAAGATCAATCATTTGGTGATGCTACATGTATTTAACTTTCTTTTGTAGACCTTGATTGAATCCTACACATTCAAGTTCAGCTATGCAGATGAGACAGGAGTAGATATCTACAGGTAAGGAAGCAGGTGGATTTTTTTTTTCTGTTTAAGACGTACAGATCTGAAAAGTTTGAGATACAAACTCTTTGAATATGAATTTTAAGTTGAATTATTTTTTTATTTTGAAAACAAGATTTAGGCACTATAACTTTTGTGGGTGGGGGTGGGGTTAAATAAGGAATGAATACACATTGAAGGTAAAAGACAAATTAAAGTAGCTTAAGTATTCTTATTTGGAATAAGTTTGGTTAAAATGGAAAGGGGGTTATGTGAATAG
>NW_026941395.1:0-13224 GCF_032062105.1 Saccostrea cuccullata
TAACAGGAAAATCTGTAGAAGACTGAAGCTGACTATATCTACTCACCATTATTATAAGCTAACAGGAACATCTGTAGAAGACTGAAGCTGACTATATCTACTCACCATTATTGTAAGCTAACAGGAAAATCTGTAGAAGACTGAAGCTGACTATAACTACTCACCATTATTGTAAGCTAACAGGAACATCTGTAGAAGACTGAAGCTGACTATATCTACTCACCATTATTGTAAGCCAACAGGAACATCTGTAGAAGACTGAAGCTGACTATATCTACTCACCATTATTGTAAGCTAACAGAAACATCTGTAGAAGACTGCAGCTGACTATGACTATGACTACTCACCATTATTGTAAGCTAACAGGAACATCTGTAGAAGACTGAAGCTGACTATGACTACTCACCATTATCATTAGCTGCAGATCTGTAGCTCTCCAAAAATTATATATTGATAGACTGGAGAGCTACAGAGCCACCCATTGAAAAAACTGTATATTTATTGCGCACAAAAAAATGCGCTCGGTTCTCGATTTTTTTCTCCATGTTTTTAAAATTGTAACCTCAAAATATTACTAACCGTGTGTTCCTAACATATTCTTTGACTCTTTCCACAACAAAACATTCCTCATAATTGTTGTTAATAGTCCTCCTAGCCCTGATATTGCAATCATCGAACATTTCGCTTGTTTATACTGCCATTTTGGTTTCAAAGATAATTCGGTCCAATATGCTTCGTTCAGACGTCAACTATTAGAGAACTTGATAAAGGAGAGAGGAATTTTTCGAAATTTTCCATTTTTGCAATTGAGGTAAGAATTTGGAAGAATTAATAAAAAATCGAGCGCACTTTTTTGTGCGCAATGAATATACAGTTTTTTCAATGGGTGGCACTGTAGCTCTCCGGTCTATCAATAATAATTTTTTCGGAGAGCTACAGATCTGCAGCTACATTATCATAAGCTAACAGGAACATCTGTAGAAGACTGAAGCTGACTATATCTACTCACCATTATTGTAGGCTAACAGGAGCATCTGTAGAAGACTGAAACTGACTATATCTACTCACCATTATTATAAGCTAACAGGAACATCTGTAGTAGACTGAAACTGACTATATCTACTCACCATTATTATAAGCTAACAGGAACGTCTGTAGTAGACTGAAGCTGACTATATCTACTCACCATTATTATAAGCTAACAGGAACATCTGTAGTAGACTGAAACTGACTATATCTACTCACCATTATTATAAGCTAATAGGAACATCTGTAGTAGACTGAAGCTGACTATGACTACTCACCATTATCATAAGCTAACAAGAACATCTGTAGAAGACTGAAGCTGACTATGACTACTCACCATTATCATAAGCTAACAGGAACATCTGTAGAAGACTGAAGCTGACTATGACTACTCACCATTATTATAAGCTAACAGGAACATCTGTAGAAGACTGAAGCTGACTATATCTACTCACCATTATTGTAGGCTAACAGGAACATCTGTAGAAGACTGAAACTGACTATATCTACTCACAATTATTATAAGCTAACAGGAACATCTGTAGAAGACTGAAGCTGACTATATCTACTCACCATTATTATAAGCTAACAGAAACATCTGTAGAAGACTGAAGCTGACTATGACTACTCACCATTATTGTAAGCTAACAGGAACATCTGTAGAAGACTGAAGCTGCCTCCAGTGAAGTCCAGGAGGACGTTCCCAATACTCCATCCCAGTGTACTCTGCCTCTTACAGTTCATCCAGGCCTGTGTAATCAGGAGAGGTACTTATTTATTATATATTAAAAATACTTTTTCATTGAGAGAAAGAATATGTTAAGATATTAATTACCATTTTGATTAAGCTAAGTTGCTATAATGCCCCCACCCAATTTTATCATTAGATGTATGCTATCTGATTTTTAACCATTGCCACTTGTGATTGATCACCTTTTAAATAAGCATGTTCATTTCTTCTATTTTTTCTTATTCAATTTCCCTTTTTTATTTGCCAAAATTCACTTTTTAAATTCCCCCTGTATTTTGGGTGTTAAAATTTTTTAATGGTTTGAAATCCCTCTTTAAGTGAAAGAGCCCTCCATTTTATATATCTTTTGACATATCTAGCCATATACGCCCACTAAGACCTTTAAAAAATAACGTTATGAACTTGACAAATACATGTATATCTGCTCCGTGTGGAAGAAGAGCTGTTTTGTGATCCTATGTAATTAAAACAGACCCTAATTCATAAAACTATTACCTGTGGAATGTATTTGATAATGGTAACTCCCAGCTTGACATATGAGAAATAGTATAGATACTGTAGCCAGGTGATGATGTCATCTCCAAAAATAACAATAAATAATGCCACCACAATAAACAGCCAGGCTAGTGACACCAGGGTAATACAAATCTTAGAGATCTTCTGACCCCCTCTCTGTCAAAGATAAAATCATTTCATAATTATAAACAGTCATTGTTAAAAATCTGATGGACTACCTTGCTTGCTGTTTATCTGAATTATTCCTCAAGATACACATCCTCTAAATTTCAATTTATTAAAATAACAGGCACATCAGCCTTTATGGTCACCTAAGAATTGTGAAAATTTTCCAAATAATCTTTACTGAAAAGTATTTAAAAGGTGCAAACTTACATCATAAATAAAACACTGAAATATTGTTATAGTTGTCACGAACACAGCATGAAGTGTAAAAATGACATCATTCAGCTGTACAGGATTTATTCCCCTTGGATGTTTATTCATGTATTCCTCCTGTAAATAAATAAGAAATGAAACATAGGTATTCAGTATTCGCAGTTGTACAGTAGACTACATGATAATTCTGAATTTATAGAAACAGTAAGATAAAGGAACAACAACATTAAGAAAAAGTGAAGTTCAAAGTCATAAAGAAAGTCAAGGTCACAAAGTTATGACACTGGAGGTCAAGTCAGAAACTTATGAAGTACCATTTGAATTATTGCTTTAATCTATGTGCATTCTTGTTTAAAGTTTTAGATATCTAACAGGTAATTTAAAAAAATGAAGGTCACAGGGAAATTGAGGTCAGTAAAATATAAACCAAATTGCTTACACTAGTTTGTATCATAATATTAAGTTTGATAAAAATATTTAGAACAAATTTAGTGAAAGTATTAAAGGTAAATTCAAAATGAGGAATATTAAATTCAAGGACAAAGGAAGAAATCAAGATCAGAAATAAAGATACAGTTGGAGAAGATTTTTATTAATATCATTATGTATCACAAATTTTGATAAAACTTTCAGACACAAATTTTACAATGTTAAATTAGCCTACCTTAACATCATTGACCCAGTACATTCCAACATTGAAGAAGCCGTAGGCCAGGAATCCTGTGATGTTGTACAAAAGGAAGTCAAAATTCAGACCAACCACACTGTAAACCAAAGTTAATTTACATTCTAAGTTTACGAGAGTCACCAGTTAGATGTACATGAATCATAATGCTTATCTTACAAGTTGTGTGACATTTTGTAAGTAAGGAGAGTTTATGTGTTTAAAAGCCAATATCCAAACACTTAGTTTCAGATAAAATTGCAACAATATTTTCAAAAATTATTAAGTACCGGTAAAAGAAATTCTAGTTTTAACTTTAAAAGTTAAATTTTCATTAAATATCTACATATTTCAGCTGTCAAGCTTTACAGAGTTTCAATGACTCCATTATTAAAGCCTTCCTTATAATTATGTGACTTGAGTGATTAGACAAACCTTTTTCTCCTCCAGTTTTCATACACCTGGGGATAAAAAGAAACAGACCAGGCCACAAAGTAGATCCAGCCAATCACAGAATTAATCACAACCAGAGCTGAGCTATGAACGATGGTGATCCTAACAAACTGCTCAGATAATCTACAAGTACAATATATATCAAGACATTTATATACATGTAAAACAAAACAAAGATAGAATTAATAATGTACAAATTTATATCTGGCTCATTCCTAAAATAGTAGTATTGTAGGACACTCAGGTTCAATATAACCTTCACAGCAAGAATTATATTTTAAACTTTAATTTATTAACTCAGATCAGTCCAGAAATATCTGCCTACAGTAATTTTCTTTGTTTGTTTGCTTGTTTGTTTTGTATTTGTTTGTTTCTTTGGGATTTTTCTTTTTGGAAAGAAAGGTGGCCCACAGAAAAAGAGGGTCTTATTCCTAAAACTCATTTGTATAATTGAATTCACCATAACAGGTGATAAGATACTGGACAGACAAATACCAGAACAAGTAGTCCCTATGTAATATGTGTCTGTCATGCTATGCAGGCAACACAAAATCTAATTTTCAACATACAAAAGTTTTTTTTAAGTGTTTAAAGCTATTCTATTGTTACTGTATGATATACTTAGTGAACTGTTTTGACGATGAGTTGACTCCGAGGTTGAAATGGCCCACACCAGTGCTCGTAATGTTGAATGACATCGTCCTAGTCTGATTGGCTAAAATAAAGACATCAGGAACTGGCTCTATGTAGTGGTCCTTCTCCTCAGAGCTGATTGTGTCCCCTATCTGGTAAGTAAAGGTCACCGTGGCATTGCTAGCAGTGGTATCACTGTAAAAAATGCAAGGGAATAATAAAATTAAAATGAATGAAACTATTTATTTGTATGTAATTTTACCCATAATACTAGGGGGAATCCAACTCTATGAATGTATATACACATTTAATCTATTTTGTGGAATTAGTTTCTTTCAAATGCTTGAAAATCTTGGGTGGCATTCTTGATGACAATTTGATATGCTCAGTACTTCTGTGAGAACATTTCTAGCTATATCTACGAAGACATTTTTTTTTTCAAAAGATAACTTGTTAGGGCATTTGACAGTTTATGAATAATGAATTACAGTTAAAGTTAAATTAGCAGTTAAAGTATACAGTATATATATTTTGAGGGAGTTAGCAAAAGTCCAATTCCCAAAGGCCAGGGCTATTTCCTCAGGTAAAGTCGAAGGAAATAGCCCTGCATGGTCGAGGGGAACTGGAATTTACCTCAATTATATACCCTTTAACAATAATTTATCATACCAATACAAAAGTAATTTAAGTTAAAAAATGAGGATTGCAGATAACTGGATATTAGCTTGCAGAGTGGGGATTAGCTCACTTGACTATAAATAAACATTTTTTTATATAGAGAAAATCAGTAGAGGTATAATAAACGTCGTTAATGCAAATGTATATGTCACATTTAAATCACTATACTTCAGCGTCAAATGTAGATCTTTGACATCGCCCACCACTGTCTTTAATTCTGATTTGGAGAACATCAGGAGTACTTTTGTCTCATTCTGGTCTACATCAATTTCTGTTGATACAACAGGTATACCTGAGTTAAACAAAGATATAAAATTAGACAAAACATGAACACAAAAAGTTCATCATGTATCTTTCAGTCATTGATTCATAAAATTCAAACAAATTACTTACATATACAAAGTAAACAAAGCACAGTACAACATAATGAGTTGCTCAAAATGTAGCGTCGTGCTTGTCTAGTAACCATTTCCTCAAAAATCATGAAAATAATTTGCTGGAAAACTTCACTTCAGTCACATGACCCTTATATCAGCACAAAAAATATTTATCTATCTTTGTATATATCCATATTTTCGAATAATTGTATATGATATTGTATCTTAATTCGTGTTTGTTAGTCACGTGTTGCAAAATTTACTATTTTTCCTTCTTGTTGTCTATAATAATGAAAAAAAAAATATTGATGTAAGCGATATTATACATTAGCTCGTACATTTAATACAATTATTTATTGTCGAAATTCAGGCTCAGTTACCTGAGTTTAGCAAAAATAACTCACTGAAGAGATTAAGATAAGTTTAATATTGTTACAAAATGGTAAATGGTAAGGTCACACATATTCAGTGAACTTCACTAAGCTAATACGAGTTTCATCGGTAAAAGTTAATAGTTGCTGCCGAAAAAATGGCAAGTCTCTTGACAAGGTGAAGTTTGTTTTTTTATTTATTTTCTTAAATCGTTATGATGATCAAATAGTATAGATTTCATAATAATTTTTTTAACTATAATGTTTTAGAATCACATATAGGTGCCAAAATGTCTTTGAGATATATAATATCTTAAAGGAGTAAGAAATATCAGAGTAAATTCGAAATGTTGGTGTTTTTTAATGAAAAAAAAAATATTTTAGAAAATTGGACTTTTCTTTTTCTTTTACGTAAAACTATAAGAAACTCACCATTATATATATGTATATATATATATTTTTTTTTATTTGACATCTAAAGATTTATATAATAATATATCACCAACAATGAATTTAGCTGCAGATCTGTAGCGTTATGGTTTTATGTAATATATTTGTCTTTGACCATAACGCTACGGATCACGTAATGAAAAACAGGTGCAATTTACGGTGCAATATTTTTTGCACACTTTTGGGGAAAATTTCTCCACTTTCCAGCATCGATCACTCCTTAATTCTAGGCACATTATATAACTTATCTGTATATTTTATCCATCTACCTATCCTTTATAGTCGTCTCAACAAGTGATAAACTCGCTTGATTAAAATTGTATGTTAGATTGCTGAAAATTCACTTCAAGCGAGTTTATTGCCTGTGGAGACAACTATAAATGGTTGGGAGGTTGATAAAATATACATATTGGCTACAGAATGTGTCTAGAATTAGGGAGTGAAAGGTAATTAATTTAGCAATGCTAGTACGTTGAGAAATTCTCTCCCAAAGTGCGCAAAAAATATTGCGCTGTAAATTGCACCTTTCTTGCATTACCGGATCTGTAGCGTTATGGTCAAAGACAAATATATAAAACCATAACGCTACAGATCTGCAGCTACAATGAATTAAGCAGGTCTGGTACAATCACTAGATTTAGCTACCAAATCAATTTATTTATATAAAAAATCATTTTTCTCAGGGTGTGCAGAAAATATCGTGTTGATGCAGTGATCATTTTCAACTTTGTAAAAATCACTCTTCAAGAATTGTCTTTTTCTGCACAATTGCAATCAAAGTTCTGAAAGTTTTGTATCTACGTATGGCAGTTAGAACAGTTACTCCTTGAATGAAATGCCAAAGAAGTCCAGTTCTGATTAACATGATAATAGATCAGTAATTATTCAGCACAATGTGAAGTAATCATGCTCAGTCATGCCTCACGGCACCCTATAGAGAGGACAGTTAACCAAACAATGGAGTTACATGTTTTGCTCCAAATTGTCCAAACGCAGCAATGTATAAACTATCTCTGCTTTGGTTTGTTTTTTAAAACCTCCGCAGTATAAATATTAATTGTCATTTAATTGCAATTTTTTGTCTCTTAAATAAAAAGAAAAATTGTGAAAAGTTTCATTGAAATAGTTAAATAAAGCTACCTGAGGTAGGTAAATAAAGCTACGTAGGTAATTCTACCTATATATTTAAATCTAGTGATTGTACTGGACCTGTTATGGACAGGTAGTATACTTTTAACATACATAATGTGGTCATTGAATTTTAGAAAGGCTGATATAGTGTAGTTATTATGTAGATATATGAACACTTTTTTAAAGCATTTAAAAGTTTTGTCCATTTCTTTTCACTGTTTTTTTAATGAAGCACAGTGAAATTCCTAATGAGCACACACTTTAATTCCCTAACTATATTTTAGGTACAGAGAAATTCTCATCACTTGTCAGGCATGTATTAGACACGTCAGCAACAAGGCAACATGTTCGAAAATACAACGCAAGTATTATGAACGTCTTTATCCAACTATCCTTGTTCTCCCGAATGGTGCTACAATAAATATCAGATACCACAAGCCCAGACAAATCATAAAGGTAACGGGAATCACTTACAGATTCTGTCTGATTTACATATCTTAAACACTTATTAAAAGAAAAAAAAATATGAAACTACACTAAAGTTACATGTACTTTTGTTACATTAAAGACAAAGGTGCAATCATGTCTTAAACAATTATTATATGTATTAATAACGTCAAAAAATTTCTTTTGAAATGTAGTTTACAGTAGTTAAGCATAGTAATTCTCCTTTTTTCATTAGAAGTGATTACCACAGGAAACAAATTTTTAACATATAGTATAACACAAGGATGTTATTATAATACCATGGGTTCAAAATTTATTTTCAAAACAAGTACCTGTGATGATTAAGGACAAAATGCTTTAACCATTCTTCTTTTACATTTGATACCTGTTTAATCTCGTTGTACCTATTTACTATTTTGTCAGCTACCAATAGACATTACAAAACTTTCACCTGAAGAACAGCTTGCCCTAAAGCAAAGACGGAAACCAAAAACAGAAATCAAAGTGGAGAAAGAAATTGAGGATAATTACGACAGACGAAAATATCTTCAATACATGAACAGATCATAATAGATCAATATAGTGTTAAAAAAAAATTATAAGACCTTGTAAGAAGTTGAAAGATTCTTTTATGTAGATTTGTAGTGATTTTACAAATTGAGAATGAATATTAAATGTAGATTTAAATTGGTTTGATATTTCATTCATAACCATTTATATTATTTTGTAAAAGAGGATTAAAAGTGAACATTTGGAGGAATTGCTCTAATGCTGATGTGTTGGAACAAATCTGACCCTATGAATATGGATTATTTAAATATATAAACAGACAGATGTTTCTTTTTGCTCCTCAGTCCTAAGTGAAGATGAGCTTCCATTATTCCCCCACTGTCAGCATCCTATTTAAAGTAACTATAAGCTCTACCTCGATCAAACTTGCATGTTCAGTGCATCTAGGGATAGACACTACCAGACATGGATGATGCTTCGGATGCTAAATCTGACCTAGATTTTCCAGCTGTGTGACAAGGTTAAGGTTTTTGGTCAATTCCCAAGTAACTATAAACTCTAAAAAAAAAAAAAAATTGGGATGGATGATGAATCAAGGGATGGATAGTACGTACCATATTAAAAAAAAATTGTATATACTGGTATATTTATGCCCTCCTTCAAAGAAGAGAGGGCATATTGCCTTGATTTCTGTCTGTCGGTTTGTCTACTGGTCCACCAAGTTTCTGTTTATTTTCTTCACTTACTGAAATGGTATACAGATTTATCATAAGAATATCTAGGCCAATTTCTGTTTTGGGTAGGATTAAGTCATTTTTGACAGAGTTATGTCCCTTGGACTTGGAAAAATCCAGTTATTTGCAGTTTCATTCAGTTGAACATACTTAATGAACTTTGGTATAAAGATTTATCTTAAGTATATTGTACCCAATACAGAACTTGGCCTAGATGTTTTTATGATAAATCTGTATATACTGAATTTCATTTCACTATTTCAATGAAAAATATGTAAGAATCATAATATCACTACATTCTTTAAGAAATATGAGTGTTTCCCCTTGATCCAGCATTTTCTAAAATGTGTAAGCTAATATTATTAATAAACAAAAATTATTCCCGAATTTCATGTCAATTAAACCTTACCCTTCTAAAAATTATTTGCCCCTGGCAATGGAATTGGAGAAGATATGGTATACTCTACAAACATGTATTAACCAGGGTAAGGTTTATTAGGGGCTTGTGTTTGTGGTAGGGTTAGTATGCGTAATGGAAGTAGCATAATTTGTATTGGGATCCTTAATGTCAAATGCTGCCTTGATTTATAGTTATGCTCTAATGCTTGCGAGAGGATGCTCTGATTCGTGGTGCCCCTGTTATTAACTCTAAGTCAATTTCCAAAAGTTAACATAAATGTGAATTATTCAAATCTAATGAAATAATTCTAAATAGAAAAAAAAACAGTAGAGGTAAAGTAATTCTTATCTATAGATATTTGGTTTCTTTTCTTTGATGAATTACATTGTATTTATTTATCTGGTATACTGATTGACTTATATATTATATGTTTCAGTCGATCAACATTGATTGACATACAGATTTACAGATAAATTTAAGTATAAAATTGTTGTTTCACATTCATTAACATAGAAAAGGACATTTAAAATGTTATATATTTGAATGTCATATAAAATTTAAAAAGCAAGCGACTATCACTCATATGATAATTTTATTCCAAATTCAAACCAATGACTTTCTCCCTGCTTTAAAAAGATCATCAATGGTACTGACAGAGTAACTTAGTACAGAACATCCTTTAACTGTTTATCACAAACATTATACATCAAGACAGATGCAATCAGTAATCTATTTTCCAAGTCACTGTAGATAATGATACAAGTGGACTGTATTGATTTCATATGAGCCCACAACAACCATATTCTTCTCACTGTCAAAACATAAACCAAAAGGTTTGCGTAATCCTTGGTCCACGTGCAAGTATCGCAAGAAGTGACCATCGTTGTCAACAATGTGCACCATCTGTGTATAGAAGTCTGACACGAGGATGTTTGTCTGACTATCAGTGCAGACACCACGAGGCCATAACTCTGTTGTTGACCCTAATGGTGGACCTCTGTAGGAGAAGCAGTGTTTCCCTGTCTTCTCCATCACTATCACTGCCCTTCTCTTGTAGTCTGATACGATCACGTCACCGTTATTTTCTGTGATGTATGCTGGGGCTTCATACAGTGGTTTTCCTCTGTGGTCATTTTGTAAAGTCTGAATTTCCTGACCTGCTCCGTTGTAGCAGACCACTTTAGCGCTTTTCAATGGAATGATCATCCCTATCAGCAGAGTATCTGAAGAGTGTGAGCAGTGAATGCTGATAGGTTTCCATGGCTCTGTAGTTCTCATCAGAAGTTCTGCCTCCCTTCCTTCTGACAGCTTCTTGATATTGGAGGCTCCATCTATGAAAATCAAAGCTCCCTCACGATTAACGGAATGACAGCCATACCCATCTGTAGTGACTGGTAATTTGTACAATGTCTTTTTAGTCTTAATGTCTGTTAGGACTAGATCTTCTGTTCCACTGATCCACAAGCGGTCTGACGTTCCACAGGAAATATGACGAACATGAGTTATATGTGGAATGTTTAACTTCATCTCCGTTACAGTGTTCACAGCCTCTGCCTCCATCGATGGGGTCCGGGACGGGGTTCGTGAAATTTGTTTCTGCGTTTCCTCTCCAATGACCCCAATTAAAGTTTGAATGTCATTTTTGTTGAAATTGGCCTCTTTGTAATAGGGTGTTGGTAATTTGCTAATATTCAGACTTTCTAGCTCAACAATGGGGTTTTCTTTCACATAAAAGAAAAATGTTGCAGGCATATTGGCTGATTTTTCAAATCCCTCAAGTATATTGTTCAACTTTTTTTCATTCGAGAGTAGCTCCTGGCCAGAATTTTGCAGGGTGCTGAGTTGAGAATTCTGGAGATCTGTGATAGAACTTCTGTGTTCGGCCACTACCTCATCAATGAGAGTTTTTAAGTTTTTAGCCTGTTCTTCTAAACGTTTCAATATTTCTGTGAACTGTCTATTCCTCCTTTCCAGATCCTTTTCGATATTATCCTGTTCGATTTTAACTTGAGGAAGGAGTTCCAGTCGAATTCTCTTATACCATTCTCTGTATTTTTCGCGGTATTGAAGATACAAGCTATTTAGGTCATCTAGCGTATGACTATGGTGACTTGGACTCTGTGCACATAATTTACAAACAGGAACACCACACTCATGGCAATATTGGCTATAATACTCATCAGACTGCGGATGTAGCTGACATTTTTCATCTATCAAGCTCTCTCTGTACTTTTCTCTGTATACTCTGATGTCATGGCTCCGAGTTCCCAATGCTTCGTTATGTTCCTGTTTGCATTTGCGACAAAGATCAAGTTCACAAGAGACACAAAAATATTCTACAGCATCTTCTTTGCATTTGGAACAAACAATAAGTTCCTGACCTCGTACCGAGTCATCCATTGTCTTTAAAAATTTCACTAAAGAAATGGAAAAAAGAATTATAACATTAAAATACAGCCTTAAAAATGTAAATAAGTATGACGATAAGATTCAATAAACAAACTTAACAAATGTTCATGGATCTTATACCCTCATCTGAGCGAGTTATGTCAAATATATATATAATACAAAACTTGAATCTGTAGGTTAAAGTTCAAGGTCAAGAAGTCCAAAACCATAGTTTGAATAGATCCTATAATATATAATGCACAATTCCAATATCAATGAGCTTTTCTTATTCTCAAAAAATATCACCAATGGTTACTAACTTTCGAACAGCAGGTAAAAATTTAGGTCTGAGGGTCAAAAAACCATGTGATCATGTCAAATATGCAAAATTAAGCCTTACTTCTCTTGATTCAAAAGTTTCAATTTTCCAAATGTTAGTTGAACTTTTACAAGGTCACAAGAAATGGGTAAAGAGTCTTCACTGACGGTCTTAAGAGTCTTGTCAAAGTGAGGTAATGTACGGGTACATGTGAAATACATTGAAAACTGGTCCAATATCTGACATCTGTGCAAATCCATCACACTTTGAATTCCGACATTTGATTTTGTTCAATTCCCATTTTCCTTTTTTTCCATGCTTTCTACACTGTACAATCTAACATTTTGTCTATTCCAACACAAAATTCATCTCCCAGCAAGCTGATCTGCATGTCCAATTAACAAGTACACAGGTTTCTCTGAACGAAAACCTTATCCTTCCTCATTCAAAGGTCAATATGACCAATGTTAAAGTTTTTTTTTGACAACTAAGATTGAATTAAAATAACAGGAGAGTTCTATAGAAAAAAATATACCTATAAAATTATAAAAAAGAGAAATACTCACCATAAAACCTTAAATGGTTGTCACGTCTACAGTGCCGACTTGTCTGTCCTTATTTACCAATAAACACCTTGTCGTACAGCAAACCTTAAAGGATCTACCAGGGTATCTATTCATGCTAGTTACACCTGCATGCACATGTTGAGCTACAAAAACTTTGCAAGCTTGTTTACCAAATTTAAAGGTCCATGCATTTATACTTTACAATTTTGGCTTATACTCAAGATAATTGACAGGGTGTGAGGCTGTTATGGAAATGTTTGGTTTATAACTTGCTTTATGCCAATTTAAAAAAAAAAAAAATTTAAATTTAATTCAAAATTTCAGCAGATCCAAAAATTGGAAAAAATCATCAAAAAATCTAGTTATTGTATGTGTGTGTGTGCAAGTTAAAGGGAGTCACAGGGGGGTGCAATAACAAAAAGATGATGGAAA
>NW_026941396.1:0-13339 GCF_032062105.1 Saccostrea cuccullata
TGATTGTTCCAGGTATTTCACAAAATATCTCCAAATATAGCTTTTAAAAATCGACAAAATCTTTCAAACATGTTATAAAAGAGTGAAAAGTAATTTGCATCTGAAAAAAGACAAAAACAAAGAAAAAATTTGGGGAACGCCCCGAGCGGGATTCGAACCCCCGACAGTAAGACAAATTTTGGATCGGTCATATCTTTGCAATAAACGCACGCATGAAGAAAATGGAAACATATATAGATATCTTTGAAGACGCTCTATAAACCCTGTAAATTCAAAAGAAAAATATTGAAAAACAAAAAAGTTGAAAAATTAGACTTTTTGAATTCACTTCCGTTTGCGACCGGAAGTCAAAACGACGAAAAATGAAGGTCGATCAACACATCTACAATCGATGTTCTATCACCTCAGCAAGTTTCAGTTTCATATCTTTTGCCGTTCTCGAGAATTTTTTGCGACAAAATTCCATTTAAAAAATACAAATTTCCCCAAAAATCGCGAACAGACAAAAATTTCAAAAAAGTGAGGGACACCCCTGGAGATATTTACAAGATGCATCATCCCTGAAAAAATCGTTAAAATTCGTCAACGCATAGCTGAGATATGACCTGTACTATGAAAAGTGGAATAATAATAAATAAAAAACAGAAGGAAAACAATAAGGTCTTCCGAAGGAAGTCGGAAGACCTTAATAATAATAATAATAATAAGAAACAGAGTAAAAACAATATGTTCCCCAACTTCGTTTGGGGAACATAACAAGAAGGTCTTCCGCTGAAGACGGAAGACCTTAATAATAATAAGAAACAGTAGAATCACTATAAGGTCTTCCGTGAAGACGGAAGACCTTAATAATAAGAAACAGAGTAAAAACAATATGTTCCCCAACTTCGTTTGGGGAACATAATAAGAGGCCACAACAAGAGATTTCTATTTTTCATTTTAACTTTTTATTTTAAATTCAGCTTCACAAGAATTAAAAAATATTACTACTAATACTGGGCACAACTGGCACCCCTATTATTTCCAGCTGATAGCTTGAAGACTTGGATCTCCATAAAATACAAAGATATTGTCAATCAGAAATCCAAGAATAATTCTATTATCAACTTCGGAGTAACTGTTTGTACAATCAAATTTTTTAACAAAATAATTCTGCAACTGACCAGTGACAATTAAGTAAATGAACGATCGAGTTCTATTTTTATTTCAAAAGCAGCAGTCAATGATATCGTTTTCATGTTCTGCTTTGCGATGATTTGTATGATTTGAAGGGACTTTTGAGCTAGAATACTGTCATTTACTCCATATATTTCATGTGATTTATTTCGGTAATAATATTCGATTAAAGTCTTTTAAAAAGAAATTTTCAAGGAGTC
Source organism: Saccostrea cuccullata (assembly GCF_032062105.1). NCBI lineage: Eukaryota > Metazoa > Mollusca > Bivalvia > Ostreida > Ostreidae > Saccostrea > Saccostrea cuccullata. The sequence continues at coordinate 1,377 of NW_026941396.1, forward strand.
TATAGGTCAATTCCAAAAACGAAGATAATTTTATTTTTTTTCCTGTAAATATTTTATTGAAAACAATATATATATTTACATCACTGGCAAATGGTTAGTCTTTTGTCTAATTTCAATTATTTTTATTTCAATATTTCATCCAGTGTGCAGTTATCTTTTTCTAAAAGATCATTACCTATTTAGTTTTAGGCAAAAAATCGTTCATCATTTACATCAGTTCTAAAATTCAATATCAACGTTGACTACTAGTATACAATTCATTGTGCGTAACTACATAACTTTATTATTTTTATGTCGCGCTCAAATTACAATATTTTTTAAAATATCGATGCTGATTATATAAAAAATATTGTTTTAATCAAATATAGCAATTTCTTGGATTATCCAGAAAAAAATATGTCTAGAAATGTTGTCATTCCAATGATTTTACAAAATGTTGTTTTCAATGAAATACATAGAGAAAAAATAAAATTATTTTCACTCTTGGCACACGCCTGTACATCTGATTAACATAGCTTCTAGAATTTATTGTTGTAAAGTGCCCCTGAAGTACCTTCTTTAGTGCTGTTAATATTTTAGTGTGGCGTAAAGACAGAGGCTTGGTAGAACATTAACTGAAACACTCTATGTATTTTTGTTTGTAAGGACCATAAGGTAGTTCAGGAATCCGGTTTTAGTAATGTAATTCAAATTCATGACGCATGGATATATGTAGAAGGACCATATTCTTATCAAAATAAGTATTACAAACAAAATGGTTGACGAAGTTTTAACCCTTTGTTTAAGATAATGAAGATTATTGGTGATGAAACCAGAAATCTTTTCATATTTCAACAATGTTACAATGGTTCTCATGAATTTTACTTTGTATTTTGAAACAAATTTAATTGATTTAATTCAATGCACCATTTCTGAATTTTATTCTTTGAGTTTCAAAGAGTGTGTATGTTAGATACATATGGAGTTGAAAGAAGATGTATTTACACTTTTTAAATCAATTTTTACTTTAGCCTTATAATCCAGATTATGAAGCAACAGCAAAGATGATTTTATAGACATGCAAAATTGGTCAAGAGCTGCAAATGCACCAAGTTTCAGGCAAACCATACAGTTTATTGTTCGTCTTATCATCATAAGAATATTCATTGTTGTAATATTTTTGAAAGTGCACTAAGAGGAATAACTCCCACAAGTTTTATTTTTCCGACAACCCTTGATTTTAGAGGTAGAATTATAATATACTTTTACAGCCTTTTAAACTATGTTTTATATCAACACTGGGAATCTAAAGACTGTACATACGACATATGTTTAATAAACGTGATGACTTTAACGTTTCTATTAGATATATATTTGAAGATTTCTTATCTGAACCCATGTCTTCTATTTCAAAATGTTCTGTAACATTTTCACTTCTTTCACCGTAAATCTTACTGAATAGAGCTTCTACAACAAAACTTGAAAAATCTGAACTGCAAATCTTCCTATGTTGTCTACGGAATAGAATGTAATCTTTGTGGCGAAACCAATGGATCACTTAAAAGAATATAGGTCATAGATTTCAAATGAAAAATGGAGGTCAACAGCTTTTATACAAACATTTTAATCTATCCGATCATTCTATTTTGTCAATGAAAGTTAGAATTCTAGAAAAAAAAATTACCATCATACAAACAGTCCTTTACTGAATACACATTTCCGTAGACAACGAGAAGAATTTTTGGATTAGAAAATTAGGGAAAGTCTTTCCTTATGAATGTAATGGCAATTTCAATAATGTTGGAAATCTTTCCAGTCCGCAGTGTGACAATGTAAATGTTATTGGACTTTTAACCATACACAGAGATGTAAGCGTAGTCATTGGAATCGGTCTTACAATAAACCCTTCATTCCCGATATCTCTTTTGATTCACTACTACCTAATGTAAATCAATAGTTAGGTTTACATCGTATTTGCATCAAATTTTACTCTTTTTCTTTGAAAATTTTAAATAGGCTTCTTGAAATTATCAAGGAAAGTCCATTTTTTGATTCCTCGACACTGGAATATAGGATCGGATCTATGATGATGGATATTGTAAATACTAGGCTTTTTAAACGCCCACGTTTTACTGAAGAAAATGCAATTAAAACTATTCTTTTTTCTTTAAACTTCAATATGCCAACAAAATAATTGACGCAATTCATGTAAGTAATATTCCTAATCACAAAAGGGCCCAGACTTGTATTCCACCATATTTCAATTGAAAGACTACACCTGGTATTTCCTACAAATATACAGCGACTATTGCTTCCAAACTTCTTTTTAAGAAAACTTTACAACGCCTGAATACCGAATATCTGAAAAATAGTCCTTGTGTTCATGTTCTTCGCCCCATAACTATAGTCCTGCTGAACACGTTATTACAGATGACGTAAATATAATTGATAATGAGGATCTTAGATCACTAACTTTATAAAGTCCTAAATGTAGGGAACCCTGATCCTTCAACTGGCGTCGGAATTTCAGAAATATTATGGATTCTGTAGAAGATCACGCCAGGTGATGGGCCAGACATGAAAATGAAGACTTTGACATTTCTCAGAATGGATTAAAAGTTTCAGATATATGTTAAAATCGCACACATAAAGCGATTTAGGGGCAATGTGAAAACCATCTATCGTTCTGTATTCAATAATACAGAAGCGGAAAAAGAATGATCAATAAGTATTGGTCCCTGATGACGGAGCAAGTAACATCATTTTCTTTGTTTGCAAGGTTCATATAAAATGTATTTTAGAGGAATTTAGATGTAATTCTACACGTGGTAATCCAACTTATACCTGGTAGTTTCCTTTCTATGGAAGAAAGTCTTCAAAATCTTATATCAGTTTCAATTTTTTTATATTCCAAACAAACAAAATGAATTTATCTATATCCAGTTAATGTTCTACCAAGCCCTTTTCTTTACTCCTCTTTAAGATATTAACAGAAGTGAAAGAGAAAATCAAAGAGAAATGGGCAACAATATATTCGAGAAGTTGTGTAAATCAGATATGGATACTACACGCCATGAATGGTTAAATAGTCAACCATTTATGAATTAACTGTGACGAAAATATTTAAACCGCTGATTTTACAATCGTTAATAAAGTAATCTCATCTCCAAGATGAAAATAAATGGACATATTAAAAGTTGTACAAAATGAAAAAAAATACTGTAAATATATTACATTTGGCGTGTACGATATTTGCCGGAAATTCGATTTTGAACAAGTTAGCGTAGATTTGATTTAGCGTTGTCTGAATTTGCTAGTTATAAAACACTGAAATATGACAAATAAAACAAAATGTAAGGCCATTATGTAAGAATAGATTTCTACGGATGTAATCGCGCTTGCTTGGTCATGTCAAGGAGCATACGGTGCATATGATAGGTCGGCAGTGGATGCTTTCCCCTACTATGGAACCTGATTCCAACTTTGATGCTGTTAGCGGCAGTGTCTCCGCTGCTCTCTGTAAGTATTGTTTCAAGGACTTTTAGGCTTGATAACCGGTATTTCCTTACCCTTTTTATAATATAACACTTTATTTAAAAACTTTTATTTAAAATCAACTATATGCTGAAAGAGAGCCCAGTTTTTGTGATGAAATTTTGATATCATAATAACCACCATATGTAACCACTTAGCACTTCTTATCAGTTATCAAAATTGAATCGTGCGTGGGTATGCTGAAAGTGTGTTCTAAAATTCTTTGTATGCTATTTATTCTAATATTCTGACACTCCCTATTAATGATAAAATACTACCCAGCTGGTGATAAGCGGGAAAGAAATACTAACTGTTACCAGAAATATATGTTAGGTTCCGCTCCCAATGAAAAAAAACTAGAACGTAGATAGATTTTAAAATGTTAGATTAAGGACTAATTTCCTACAAGCTAAAAATCCAATTTTATATTTAGATATATATTATTTCTTCATGCTATATTCCTGTGTAATAAACTGTCAATAGAATCTGAAAGATAGTTTTCAGAATAGTTCTGTTAGCAGTAAAAAAAATAAATTTCCCCCCGCGCTTGCGCGGGATTTCAGCTAGTTTAACATAAAACAATGACCTAACAAATTGATTTAAAACATCTTAAAATAAGTAGGACCAAAATACTTTGGGTTACCATGTTTAAAATATCCCGCAATTAGTTTAGGAACAGAAATAGATACTTATAAGAAATGCATTTCCTAATATTTTTGGATTTTTTTTACGTCTACAAATATCAATTTCATTAAAGGCCTCTTCTTCTTACATGTTATAAAGCAACTTTATTCTGTTGTACTATGTTAAATATCATGTACTTCAGGCACTCATTTGCAAAATGATGTTTAAAAATACGTGTAACCTTTACTTTGTGTTTAATATGAAAAGAAATAAAAAATTTTGACAAAAATTAAAAATTTTAAAAATTTGGTCCGAATTTCCTCTGCATTACCATACATTGACTTTTGTTCCTATATTTTTTTTTTGAAATAATAAAATATTAAAATTTTAAATTGATTTTGATTTAAAACTTGCTTATTTTATCCATTTAGAACAATTTTTGCTTTAAGATATTATACTTTATAAAATTTCCTTTCTGTTTTCTGAAACCTGAGTAAACGTCATCCTTAAATCAAGTTTTGATTGAATAATTCATAAATGACGTTTTATAAAATGAATAAGCGCTTGCTTGTTGTCAGTTTTTTTGAAATGCCAGTTCCTTAGATCCGCCTCCACTTTTCTCTCTTCAGTGCTATTTCGAAAGTAGACTTTTAATTAAATTTACGATAATTATTATGAGAGTGAATTCTGAATATAGTTTACGGACATCACCTTATACCTAGTGTATTCCTACAGGCTTAAGTAAGAACTCTTGTGCAGAGGTTTCAGAGTTTATAAAATTTGTTAATTTATAAGAATAGATTCGATTTTGGATCATAACGTCTACTGATAAAAACGTATGGATAGGGGATGGTTACTTATTCTATGCACTGATCTCACCTCTTGGGCCCATGTTTTTGTCCTGTTCACGATTCTTTTTCTCTTTTTTTAAAGTCTGTTCTTGAGAGGCGATCAAATATCAATTAGTGGGAAGATCATTTAGGTAAATAAATACATAATAATATGAACGACATACATGGCGATAACGAGCAGTATTCAATCTCAAAAAGCAGAGCAAACACGGGCTTAGGCCTCCTAAACATTAGAGGTGGGATCAGGTGCCATGAGGAGTGAATATTCCCTTCCAACCGGTCACACCAGCCGTGTGCTCCTTGTCATGTTTGGGATAAAAGGGGATAATCCGTGGACAAATCGGTGTATAAATTATGCCCTAACAATTAATATGAAAAAGGACAGTCAGCATATAACTTAATGATAAATTGTAATTGCTGATAATGTCATTGTGTCGACCATAGAACTTACGAAATGATAAATTTAAATGAGACTGCTGGTGTTCTTGTTTTAGTAACAGTTTACCTACTTTTAGAAAATGTTCATACGTAGAACATGCACTCGCCTACCGAATCAACTAATCAAAATAATTAAATGAACATACAAAACGTACATTTGTAGAAAGATAACGATCGGTATAAACGACAGTGGTTTTCGATTAATTCGTCTATATTACTCGATATCCAACACTTCGCGGATATACACTCATCAGGGACAGTTTTATCCAACAAGTTCTCAAATCAATTACAGGTATGAAATTTGATAAGGGCACCTGTGCAATTTATTTGATAACTCCGATATCGTAACCTATTCTGGTAAATAGGTAGGTTATTTACACAACAGCTGTTGTTTCTCGATTATTGGACACAATCTATCATATCTCTACTGTTTATAGGTAAAGCCCTGCATTTATAAATGATTTGTCATAATATGGTGAATAGAAGAGTCCGTCCATTTACCATCGAATGGAATGCCTTTATGGAATTTGATTTGTGGATTATTTTAAAACGTTTCATATCAAAACTGCATATTTAATGCATTCCAAAGGTTTAGAAAATAATATTCATTCTCAGTTTTTGTTTTAGCTTAATATAATTATACATTGTATTATTCACTGACCGTTTTTTATGAAATTAATTCGATTACTTTCTAATTTTAACTTATTACAAAAACCTTATTATCATTTGTACACATTCCTGCAGCATTACGTTATGAACTTGAGACAGGATTATTTGGAAGGTAAATTGTAAAGTACGTTTTCCCGTCAAACTTAATTTACACCTGTAATCTTATGAAACAATCTACAAGTAAACCCGGACATTCCCCTACAACGGAGAGCCCAAGGGATGATTTACACATTTCAAAGAAAGTACAGCTGATATAGTGTTACATAGCAGACATCAGAAAATTACCCCTGCACTTTACTCTTATTCCTTAGAGACAAAGATTCATAAAAAGTTTAAAAGTTTCACTTGGTTTTGAATGTGGTAAATGGTGGTTGAATGTGTTTTCTTTTTCGAAAAAAATAATGTTTTTCATCGTGATTTAAATGTTTTGGTATTTCTGTATTTTTATTGTACACTTCAATTAAAGGTTAGAAAGCCTTTCCTAAGTAAGCTTTCCTTTGTTATAAAAGTACATCATTACAAGATTCCAAATTAATTTTTTTTTTTAAATGCTGAAAGTTAAAATATTTGATATTATACTAGTATTATTATATTGTTTTTAATATCACTGTCGTCATTCATACAAGTTTTCATTTACAAAACTCTCTCTTTGAGTTCTCGGTCTGCTTTCGTTTAAATGTTTACTTTTAAACATTAAAAAAATATCAAGACTAAAGTTATGTTGAATAATAAAAAACAATTTAAAAAACATATATTCCTTTACACAATTCTCTTTGTGATATTTTAAGGAAATTTACATGGAGTTGAGTTGATTCAAATAAAGATACCATAGACTCTTCTACACATAAAACATTTTATTTGTAAATACATTAATATACTTAATCATGATGTATTATTAAAACATACTTTTTTTTACAATTTAATGTAGGGAATCGTTCATTATTATCGAACTAAAATTATAATGATTCGAACAGATCCTGGATAAAATGCATCAGCATTATATAACAGCATATTTTGTGAATTATACATGTATATGTTTAAATAGTGTTCTTTCAATGATTTCATAAATTATCTTCCTTAGTCTTCTATTTTCACAAATGTACATGTAGATACACGTTTATTTGATAATAATAATACGGCATTTTATGGCATTACGGGGCGTCGGATTACAAAATGTATGATATGAAAAAAATATCAAACAAGTGATAATAAATAGATAAACAAATAAACATTGGTCAAATTAAACATATAGACGAATACGAGTTATGCACAGTCACAAATTGACTTGCTTTCTGATGCAAAGAACGTTCATAATTTAAATATTGTGTGTATTTACTTGATTCACATGAAAGTTCATGATGGGCGTGATTATTTGAAGTCACTTGAAAAGTTTAAGCAGAGGACAAGAATTAGAGAACACATTTAAAGTGAAATGAGCAAATATTTGAACATTGAAAATGATATACAGTGTATATCTTTCAAATTCTTAAATGTAGATTGTATGTTTCGAGGTTTTAATCCTTTTCCAAAGAGTACTAAAACTTTCAACCAAGAATGACATTCGAGATATTATTATTTCTGTAAAGATTTAGACTAAAGCAAATTTACAGTGCATTAAAATGTATACAGTTTCTTAATGTCAATCTTTTTCGTTTACTAAGACTTTGAATATTTAAACCTTACCTATTGAACTTTTTCAATGGGTAGAACAAATAAAATGGATGAAAACCTAATAAATAGATACAGAGAAAGTTGTACATAAGATCACGTCTATAAACATAATAAAGATCCACAATGACATTTCTTTTGTAAATTCTTAAGACAGACTTGTTACATGCTTCATTTCTTTTAAAATTATGTAGATAAACACGAACAAAGAAAATAATTTTTTAAATTTACTTTTAACAATTAGTTACATGATAAATATGAGGTGTTTTCGCTGCACTTCCTTGAATTGTTTACACTAACAGGGGATAGTCTCCCGATTTTATCCTTTGAACACTTAACTTTTTATCACTCAACATTTGGTCAATACTGAAGATATTTTATTTTGGCACTGCTACACTACGACGCAAGGGAAAATTGGCGCTTCCAGTCCATGTCTGACGGTCAAGAGCACTTTATTACCAGAACAGTATGTAATAGAGATTATCTTAACCTCCTATCACTTATATCACTAACAATCCTGAGTTTCCTTCACATTCATGTACATGTCCACCCCGTATCTTTGTCTTTCTTCTTCTGTCATGAACACACTATCATTGTCATCATCATTCTCTTCCTCACCCTCCTCCAGGCCTTCGTGAAGAGGAGGCAATGTATCAGGCGAACCAAAACAAATCTTAGAGGAATTAGGCACTAGGCCTGTGTCACTAGTCCGCTCACTCTCAGTAAGAAGGGAGCTCGTGATGCTCGGCCTTCGATCCGTCACACTATCCATACTCATGCTGTAAGACCGCAGTAAAGACTTCACGTTTCCTATCTGTCTTTCCTTTTCAAGCTTATTTCGCACTTTTTCTAAGTTTACGAGAAAACTACTTGCTTGTTGGTCCAAATCATTGTTACCATGACGCTTTCTACCGAAGTATCCTAAAACGAACACACCCAAAACAGCGACACCATACACGGCTACAACGGCCACTGTGAACTTCAGGGCTCCTTCTGCATCATAAGGGCTGTTAGTAGACACTGTCTTGTTTCGAGTAGATTGTGTACTGTTCAGTATATCATAACTGTTGTTTGACATCACTGCCGTTTTTGATGTGTTTAAAGCAGACATTGCTTTTCTGTATCATTTCATGTCACATATCTCCTTATGTAATTTGACATTACATGGATTGTTGTTAGAACATGTTTTGTACGAAAACAGCATACGTGAACTGTTGCGTAGTACAGGGCTGTACATTATTTAATTCCATCTGAGTGGGAGGTGACAGGTAAAAATCCTGTGAGGGAAGCTCTTCCACGTTTGTTAAAACTTTCCGCTTGACCTGGTGTCATTAGGAAAGATTTAAAATTCCAAAAGCTGCAAATACAGGATATTGAGGTGCATTAACAATAAGAGATTTGTATTTACCTGTAAAAATCCTCACAGACAACGACAACATGTAATAATATGACAACACGACACACCAGTGTTAATCTCCGACTAGACAAAAAAAGAGATGTATTAAACAGACCTTTAAAAAGGATCAGTATCAAATTTTTCTGAAAAATTCATCATTCATCTATTATCAAGTTCAAAATCGATAATATTGTCGATGTAAAATTCACATGATTAAAAGGAGCAAATTTAAATTCTTTATAGAAAAATGATCTTATATTTACCCATTGATGAATGGCCTTTAAATTTGATATTTTAATACGACGTACTTGATGTAATAAAAATCCAACAACATCATCTCTTTCGAACAAGGATTTAATCGTTAAAACAGGTCCCAAATAACTGCTTCTTACAGATTATCATGCAGAATTCACAAAAAATATAAACTTAGTACAATTTGTTTTCTCACTTTTTTATTAGATTCCCTTAACGTTGTAAAGCTGTTGTCATAAGACAATAATGACATCATGTATGTGTTTGCCTCTCAAATATTTTTCTTTATTTTGGTAACATATGAAGGCAATAATTCTTACTTTATCAACGTTTTATACTATTTTGCGTGTGTCCAATATAAGATGATATACTCCAATGATAAACAGGTGACCCGATGTTCCCCTTCGAATTTTCAAATAATAAATTCATTACTAGCATGTAACTAACAAAAGCTCATGAAGAATAAATTATGTTTTAAAGGATTTTTAAAAGGAAATTTTTGTGTAGAAAATAAAAAAAAATCTCATTTTCGGCACAAGTGACCTTGTAGTTGAAAAAGAAAATTTCAAAACCTAAATAAATATGTACAGGATACGACAAATTATATGTTCTAAAAGTTGATTTGGCTAATGCATAAAGAGAAAATATGTCTTTTTTATGATTAATGTCCTTTTAACATTAATTTTTCAACGTTTTTGCAAGAGTAGAATGTGACCAATCATATTTTTAAGATGAAATATGACATAAGTTTTGTGGACCAGATGTTTCTAGGGAAAACTTTTAACTCTCATTTTGCTTCCAGGTTAACAATGGCAGCTCTGAATACTTAATCAAGTTAGTAATACTATAAAAAAGTTTTGTGAGGAGGGCATGAAAAGGCATGTTCTCCAACTTTATTGCACCGAAATGCATAAAAGAATTAATGCGTAGATATATTACATGATCAGTACGTACTGGTCCAAGCTGACAGTAAAAGCAGGCAACAAAGCGTCTTCATGTGTAAGGCTCATTATATAAATTGTATTTAGAAGAACTTGGATTTAATTCCACAAGTAAACCAACTTATACTCATACATGTAGTCCCCTATCTAAAGAAGACATTCGGCAAAATCATATGTCAGTTTTGAATATTTTTAAGATCCTAAAGAACCAAAATGAATTTGAACTACCAATTCTATATTGTATTCCGAAACTTCATAAAATCCTTACAAAGATACACAGTGGGCTCCAGTAAATGTTCAATTAAGCCTCTTTCTTTTCACCTCACTATAATATTAACAGTAGTGAAGGAGAAGCATCAAGACTACTGTGTAACAATATATTCAAGAAGTGGTGTAAATCAGATGTGGATAATTAACAATTCTTTTGGGCAATTTGAAATCACAAGATTTTCCAAATTCCACAGCTTAAAAACTTACTCTTCAAATTTATACACAACAATTTTCAACGATAAATTAAAGTCCAGGATTTTGATAAGATTGACGGCTGCTTTTTCAATTAAAACGGAACTCGTAAATTTACCAACCCTGTCATTAGTAATTTGCAAAATTATTTTGTTAAAAAACACTCAGATTGTACACACCAATACTCTGACGTTGACATAAAAAAAATGCTTGAGTTTCTGATTGACAATATCTATGTGGTTTTTTAGAGACAGGTCTTCCAACAATCTATTGGGATTCCCATGGGTACCTATTGCGCCCCGTTATTAGCAGACCTATTTTTGTATTCATATGAAGCATCTTAGTCCAAAATCATATGAGAGAAAAAAAACTTTTTATGGCCTTAACTCGACAATTAAATATACATGTATCGACAACTTTTGTCAATTACCAACATGGTTATTTCCATTCTTATATCGGAATGGACATAAGATACCATATACCCTGGTGAGCTTGAGATAAAAGATACCACAATCTGACACATCCGTTTCTTTTTGGATATTTTATTTGAAAAAGACTTTAATGGTAATCTAACAGCCAAATTCTATGATAAACGTGATGACTCTAGCTTTACAATCGTCAACTTCCCTTACTTATCCAGCAATATACCTTCATCACCTACATACAGAGTTTATATATCTTAGTTGATTTGATACGCAAGAACATGCTGTATGTATGAACAATTTGTAAAACAGGGTAAATTACCGGTATTAGCAAACAGGTCAATGAAACAAGAATATCAGTATTCTCGTTTAAAGTCATCATTTTATTAGTTCTATGGTCGATACAATGACATTATCAGCAAATACAATTTATCATTGAGTCAAGTGCTGACTGACGTTTTTCTAACTGTTAGTCTATTACTTATACACTGAGTTGTCGATGGATTTTTCCGTTATTTTCCGGTCATGACAAGGAGCATACAGCGGTTGTGATCGGTCGGCAGGGGATGCTCACTCGTCCATGGCACCTGATCCACCTCTGATGTTTTGGAGGTCCCTGTCTGCTCCTATTTTGTATTGTTTTATAGACTTTTGATTTTGAATACTGTTTGATATCTCCATACGTTTATCCGATCATAACAAGTAACACATACGGGTTATGATCGGT
>NW_026941397.1:0-13528 GCF_032062105.1 Saccostrea cuccullata
AACAACGACTATGACGTCAACAACACAGACAACGGACAAATTTTGATCAGAAAAGCTCACTTGAGCCTTGGGCTGAGGTGAGCTAAAAATGAAGATATATTGAAAGACTTTTAAAGAATTGATTTTTTAAAGTATATTTTGATCAACATCACAAAATTTATACAACTGGCCCAAACTGGCAGATGATGAAATAAGCAATTACATGTTCTACTTTCCTATTTGTAAGCATTATGTGTCCAGTGGTAAGGAGCCTATTAGGTTAGCATAAAAAAAGAATGTACAAATGTTAATAATTGATTTATCAAAAAAAAAATTTTATTTCCTTCTCCTTCGGGACTTTTTTATTCTCATGTTCATAAACCTAAACATAAAAAAAATGCTGGCCTTATAATGAAGAAAGGGGCCTCTTTCAAAATAGATAATTTCAGGGCCGCTGGGTCAGGGGTACCGGGGGGTACTTTGACTAAAAATAAATTAATGCTTTGAAATCTGCCCTTTGATAAGCAATGGTGCCTCTTTCAAAATTTGTGAATTTCATGGCTTTTGGCTTAAAACACGAACCAAATACAATCGCTGGAAAGTTGTTACATGATACTCAGGTGACCTATAAGGCCCGTGGGCCTCTTGTTTTTTTTTGAATTTTTGATTAGTATTAACTTTTGAAAGAGAAAAGGTACCACTTTCATATTACATATGTATATTATCTGTGACAATACCTCTCTAAATATACTATAAATACAGCTCAACAAACTTTTTAAGCTCACATGGTATTTCGCACAAATTAAGGTCACATTGTTGTAATAATATTACCATTTTGGAACTTCAGTACAATGGCATAACCCTTTGTTATACTACATATATAATGTCAAGCATAAATGTCTTTTCAAATTATTATCTTAAGTTTCCAAAGTGGATGTTTTAAAGGACAATTTTAATAAATAGTAGGATGTTTCGACTATACGTTTCTACTATAGGTTTTTACAAATTGTATAAAACGGGCTTTCCTTGATCCCATGTAGTTGAATTTTTTTTTAAATTTCTTCTTAAAGGTGAGTATTTTTAAAAAATCTATGATCATTTACTATACTTTTCTTGGTTTCGTCGAAACGTAGTGCCGAAAAGCGATAATATTGCAAAAGGAAACCACACTAAAAAGTAGGATAATTAAGGATTGCTTATTTATTTGAATAGTAAATTCCTTCTATGAAAAGGAAAATTTTTCTGCATTTGCAGTTTGAAACGTTAAAATTTTGCAGTGGGATGAATCTTTTATCATTCTAGATTTTAGAAGTTGACTCTAAAAATCCCACCTTATTAAGATAGAAAGCAGTCAAACAGTCAAAAATACTATAACCATCCCGAGTTAAAGAGTCAAAATGTACAGAAAATAAAATTTACAGTAGCTGTACTATACCCATGTCTACCTTTCTGTCAAGAGCTATTGTTTTCAAAAGAATGGATAAAAAGACTGTTGCAATTGACAAGAAACTACAAAAATTTAGATGAAAATAGTCGTTATTTTTCAGCCATGAATATATCAAAGTTCTACCAATTGATTTGTGTGAATTATGTTTCAGTAAATGAATAAAACTAAAATTAAGTAAACAAATACTTTTAAAATTTATTTTGATGGTTCGATATTCAATAATATATCATAACAATGTGGCCTTAATTTGTGCGAAAAACAATGTGAGCTTAAAAAGTTTGTTGAGCTGTATATACTACTTGTAACACTGACCTTTAAGTTTGACCTATTTTTCAAAAATGGTATTTTTCCTCATACATGTAACATTTGACTGAAAAAAGATAGCTAGGGCTATAAAATTTGACGTGAATTTCCTGTGTCAAGACGTTTCTTAACATGCTTTTATTTTGGCCCCCTTGACATGTTGTTGGACATAATTTTTCAAAAATTTAACTTTGGTTATTACTTTTGAATGACATATGATAAGGCACTCATATTTGATCCATTGAATATCCCATTAATAACTGGATTCCACCAAAAGTGGGGACCACCATTCTTGAGTTTGCTTTTTAGCTCACCTGAGCCAAAGGCTCAAGTGAGCTTTTCTGATCAAAATTTGTCCGTTGTCTGTCGTCATTGTTGTCGTTGTTGTTGTCGTTGTCGTCGTCGTCGTCGTTAACATTTCATATTTTCATCTTCTTCTCAAGAACCACTGGGCCAATTTCAACCAAACTTGCTACAAAGTATCCTTGCGTAAAGGGGATTCAAGTTTGTTTTAAAAGAAGGGCCACACCCTTTTCCAAGGGGAGATAATTATGAATTAGAGAGAAATTAATGGCATTTTTAAAAAATCTTCTTCTCAAGACCCAGTGGGCCAGGAAAGATGAAACTCATGTGGAATCATCCTCAGATAGTGTAGATTCAAATTTGTTCAAATCATGACCCCTGGGGGTAGGGTGGGGCCAAAATGGCCGATCAAAGTTTTACATAGGAACATATAGGAAAAATCTTTAAAAATGTCTTCTCAAGAACCACTGGGCCAGGAAAGATGAAACTGATGTGGATTCATCCTCAGGTAGTGTAGATTCAAGTTTGTTAAATTCATGACCCCCGGGGTAGGGTGGTGCCAAAATGGCAGATCATAGTTTTACATAGGAATATATAGGAAAAATCTTTAAAAATCTTCTTCTCAAGAACCACTGGGCAAGGAAAGATGAATCTCATGTGGAATCATCCTCAGGAAGTGTAAATTTAAGTTTCTTTAAATCATAACCCCCGGGGGTAGGGTGGGGCCAAAATGGCAGATCAAAGTTTTACATAGGAATATATGGGAAAAATCTTTTTAAATCTTCTTCTCAAGAACCATTGAGACAGGAAAGATTAAACTCATGTGAAATTAACCTCAGGTAGAGTAGATTCAAGTTTGTCCAAATCATGACCCCCGGGGGTAGGATGGGGCCAAAATGGCCGATCAAAGTTTAACATAGGTATATATAGCGAAACCTTTTAAAATCCTCTTTAAAAGTACTTCAAATCCATGCTAAGTGATATTTATATGGAATCATTCTCATGTAGTGTAGATTCTAGTTTGTTCAAACCATGACCCCCTTGGAGGTTAAAATTTAAGCCCCCCCCCCCCAAAGCAGTAAACTTTCAGTTCTGATCTGATATGTGCTTTTTCCTAGCAAATTGCTCAGGTGAGCGATGTGGCCCCTGGGCCTCTTGTTATTATTATTTTTTCACCCATGTGACATTTATTTATATTATAGCTTCTCTGAAATTCTATAGCTTACATTAGTATTTTTATTATTCTGTTCCTTTAACTTAATAGCTCTGCATTTCAATTTCGTTTTAAGCTCACCAAGGCTGAAGTTTCAAGTGAGCTTTTTGATAGAAATTTGTCTATTTTGTCATCATTGTCATCATCAACATAATTGTAAACTTTTCACAATTTAATTTAGAAGCATATAAATATTTTTATTCAAGCATTATATAAAAACGGGGAAGGGTTTTTTGTTACTTTTAAAATTATTTTAATAATTTTAATATGCATTTTTTTTTTTTTGCAAAAATTTAACATTTAAGATTAAAGAATAAAAATTTTATATAATTTTTATATTATTTTATTAATCTAATTTCAAATATGAGAGAGAAAAGAGAAAGAGAGAGAGAGGATAGAGGGGAGTGTAGGGGAGAGTGGGAGTGGGGAGAGAGGGATGGGGATGTGGGAAGGGAGAAGGGGGAAGAGGGGGAGTGGAGAGAGGGGGGGAGAGAGAAGGAGTGGAGGGAGAGGGGTTGAAGAGAGGGAGTGGGGAGAGAGGGGAGTGTGGGAGGGAGAGTGGGAGAGAGGGAGAAAGAGAGTGGGGAGAGGGGAGTGGTGCGATGGAGGGGGGATGGGGGGGAGAGGGAGAGTGGGGAGAGAGGGGAGTGGGAGAGAGGGAGTGTGGAAGGGAAAGGGGAAGGGATGGGGAGAGAGAGAAAAAAGGGGAGAGAGAAGGGGAAAAGGGGAGGGAGAAGAAAAAAGGGGAGGGGGGGAGGAAAGGGGAGAGGGGGAAAAAAGGGATGGAGAGTAAAAAGGGATGGGGAAGGAAGGGGGGAGAGTGGGAAGGGGGGAGGGGAAAAAAAGGGGGAGAAAGGGATGGGAGGAAAAAGGGGGATGGAGGAATTGGGGAGAGGAGAGGGGGAAATGGGGGGGGATGGGGATTAGGAAAGGGAAAAAGGAAAAGGGGGGAAAAAGGGATGAAGAAAATAAAAGGAGACATAAAGAAAAAATGGAGAGGGAGAGGGGGTGGGAGGGGAAAAAATGGAAGGGATGGGGGTGGGGGAAAAGGGGGGAAAGTTTTGGGAAGGGGGAAATGGGGTTTTGGGAAGGAAAAATGGGGAAAAAAGAAAAGGGGAGGGGAAAAAAGAGAAAAAATGGGAAAAAAAGGGGGAGGGGGGAGGAAAAAGGGGGGAAAGGGAGGGGGAAGAAAAAAGGGATGTGGGAAAGGGAAGGAGGTGGGGAAACAAAAAAAGTGGGAAAAAGGGGTGGGGAAAAAAAGTGGAAGAAAGAAAGAAGAGAGGAAAAGGGGAAAGAGTTTGGGGGGGGGGAGAAGGGAGGGGGGGAGTGGGGAAAGGGGGGGGAAAGGGGGGGGGGGAGGGGGAAGAAGAAAAGGGGGGAGAAAGGGGGACTGGGGAGAGAGGGAGGGGGAGAGACGGGGAATGGGAAAGTGGGGAGGGAGGGGGGGAGAGGGGAAAAGAAGTGGAGAGAGAGGAGGGGGAAAGAGAGGGAAAGGGGGGTGGGGGGAAGGAGGGGGGGAGAGGAGAGAGTGGAGATAGTGGGAGATGTGAGGAGGTTGGGAAGGACAGAGAATAGGGAGAACTGGGTAGAGAAGGAGTTGGAGAGAGGGAGTTGTTAGAGATGATGAGAGAGTGGGATGAGGGGGGGAGAAAAGGGAGTGGTAAAATGGGAGGGAAAGGGGGGAGGGGGGTTTAAAATGTGGGAGAGGGGAAAGGGGGGAAAAGTGGGAAAGAGGTGGGAGGGGGAAGTGGAGATAATCGGAGAGAATGAAAGTGGGGAGAAACAGGGAAGGGGGGAGGTTGGAATGAGAAGGAGTGGGGAGAGAGGGAGTGGGTAGAATGGGATGTGGAGAGTGGTAAGAAAATGAGGAGAGTGGGGACAGCGGGAAAGATGGAGAGGTGGGAGAGAGAGAGAGGGGGAGATAAGTAGGAAGGTATAAAAGAGGGATTGAGGGGGCATGGTCTGAAAATAGTTTAATAATTTGAAATCTGACTTTGCTTTTAATCAAAACATGATGAAATAAAATTTCCAAAATGTTTGGGTCAGTGGTTCTTGTGGGCGGGGTGCACAACTGAAAAAGTGGAAGTGCATTTTCTTTTTACTCTCCCCCGGGATTATGTAACCAAAGTTAGCATGCTAAGTGTATAGTTATGATACGCAAGTGTCCTCTTTCAAAAATGTGAATTTATGGGGTTTTTAAAAACAATCAAAATTTAATTGTTGGAAAGTTGTTCCATGATATTCAGGTGACCTTTATATCAGGTGATCTTGTTTTTAATCAAATCACCTGTGAAGCATGTTAAACGGGAAAAATCCTTTTTATTGGTCAATATTATTTTTATACCACTTATTTTTCAAATTTGCTGATCCAAAGTCTGTCTGTACAGGAAATGGAGTGGTCCTCCTTTTTTTTGAGATTCAGGAACTATCCAAACCCCGGGACTGGAGTACCCCAGCACGTTTGCTATGTTTAGACCGTTGTGTGTTCTTGTTAATGTTTCCCCATGGTTTGGCTACCTATGAAAGTTTACATTTAGTGTATACTGGACGTACACATTTTTTCATTTTTTTCCTTTGTGGATGGTCAGGATTTTTAAAATCATTCAAAACTTTGAAGGCTTCATTCCAAGAATTATTTAGAACTTAAATTGTTCTTCTGTTTATATTCATGGGTTTTCTAAGCTGGACATGTTGTAACACAAATTTTGATATCGTCATTTAGTATTCACCTACAACAAAGCCATTTAAGCACATTCGGGGAATTCTGATGTACATCTTGATTATGATATTTTCTAAAGTTACCATGGTAATGACGTATCACCTTATTTATGTATATGAGAGTTTTGATATGTTATTGGTCTGTTTGTCCACTTGCATTGAAGCACTAACATATATTATTATTTACACAATTTTTGTATATGATGGAATATATTTTAGAGGATGTGAAAAATGGGGGATATTGTGCTTTACATTTGGTCGACAAAACAACTTATACAACATTAAAATTACCTTGTCGTCTTTCATAGTTCTGGTTTTTTGTTGTTTTTCAACATAATGTTAGTTCAGAAACCACACGATGTTTGCAGCAGTTTTAAAGTTTCGGCTTTGAGTATTTAAAAAATTAACTTGGAGCAAGTACAAATTAGAAAAGGGAAATCTGAACAAAATAGATATATTGCCAACTGCCGCAGATGAAGAAATAAAAACCTGAAAGATGTGTGTCCCATTTGTAGCATTCAAGTCGATAGTAAAAATCACCTTGTGGTGTGGTCATTTCTATCATAATTTGTTTAAGAATATACATCAATGACAGTTGACCAATATGTCAACAAAGTGGTAACTCTTCTTAGCATTCCGATTCCAATTTCAATTCTGAACCTGATTTTCTCAAAAAATTCCGAGTACTCAAAGAGAGTTAGATCAAATTTCGACGATGATGTACAGCTGTACTCGGGCCTCTGTTTTAAAAAAAATTTTGTTGACAAATCAAAATGTTAAAAAGCCTCTTGTTATACCGGTATATAACATTATTCATCTCTATGTAGATTTAGCAATATGTTATATGTGTTTCATCAAAAGCCTTCTCAGATTTGATTTCATGCAATAATTTGAATCTATACCTGTAATGCTATTTCTCTAATGAAAAAGTACTGACGTAAATGAATTATATACCGTTTAGTTTATAATGTAAAGATTTTAAAGAAATAGTTCCAGTTTTTTTTTAACTTTATCCAAGTTATAACTTTAGTTAAGGTAAGTCTTACGGCCAATAGAGTAAACTCTCCATACATAAATACTTTTGTATCTTGTCCTATTTTATCAATCTAGCGAAGGACAACAAGTATCAGAAATTCTGATAAATGTTTTACCTTCTTTATTTAAAAGTTGTATATCAGTTATTAAGTCATTTAATATTCGATTTAACCTTGCCTTTTTTGTCTCAAATTTGTATGATAATATATAAGGTTTCTTTACAGTAATTACAATCCATTGAGTTCATTATGTTATACAGGTATTATTATCAAATACATATACAGCTTGACAACATTACTGGGTAAAATACCAATTTTATTATTTTTTTTTTTTTAGAAATATTCTTACTCTGCAATATAATTATATAGATGCGGTGTGTTTCATAAATTGATTTTGCAAAATTAAATCTAGCTGTTACTACAGAAGCGTAAAGGACTATACACTTATTGTGCTGTATCTTTGTTTATTTCTTAACATCGTCTTATAATATATAAAGTGTAATATCTCCTTATTTATACACATATTTTGAATTGTATTAAGATGTTTTACACAATTAAAGGCAACTTCTTTTGTTCAATAGATTTTATTATTTAAACTTTAATCGACTGAAATATATTTATATTCATATATCAATCGAAAAAAGATGACCTACATTTTCAGGTTGAGTGAACAGGTTAATGTTTTTGGTGCAGGTCTCATTTCCAAGTAACTATAAGCTCTATGTTGACCAAACTTGCATGGATGATACATCTTAGGATGCATACTACCAGACTTGCTTCGGATGCTGAATTTGACCTACATTTTCTGGATGAGTGAACAGGTTAAAGTTTTTGGTGCAGGATTCATTTCCAAATAACTTAGAGCTCTTTGATAACCAAACTTGCATGGATTATATATCTAAGGTTGAATGCATTCTACAAGGCTGGTTTCAGATGCTGAATCTGACAAGCATTTTTTTCTGGATGAGTGAAAAGATTTAATTTTTATGCAGGTTTCATTTCTAAGTAACTATTAGCCATATGTTGAGCAAACTTGCATGGATGAAACATCTAAGGATGCAAACTGATAGACTTGCTTCAGATGCTGGATCCCACATACATTTTCCAGAAAATGGACCAGGTAAAAGTTATGGGTGCAGGTCTATCCTCAAGAAACTATAAGGCTTAAATAAACCAAACTTGCCCAAATGATGCATCAAGGGATGAAAACTCTTAAACTAGCTTGCTTCAGATGCTGGATTTTGATCACATTTTCGTGATGAAGAACTAGTTTGAAGTTTTTATATAGGTCTATTCCCAAATTTTGATCAAAATTGCATAAATTTTTTTTTTTGGATGTAAATTTTTTTTGGGGAAAATTTTGTGATTTCCCTTACTTTAAAGACAACATTCGTTAGGTGAGCTCTGAAATTTTCTGATTACCTATTTTTTAAAACATCGGAAACGTCTAACACAGGAAATTAAAAAAGAAAACACGGAGGTTACAAACAGTAATCTGGAGATTTTTTATTTTCAAATGAAAATGGTGTCCTCATACAGCCTTCAGTGTCGTATCTATTGAAATCCTGACTAAAAAAAACAATTATGGACTCTTTTGGTGTTGAATATGGTTTGTTATTCACCAAAAAAATATTCATATTGACCGAGGGAATTTTTTTGACTGACATATATTTATATTCATATATCAATCGAAAAAAGATATTTATAATCATACCAAAAAAATATTGTTATATGAAAAAATAAATTTAAAAACTATATCGATATAAAAATATGAATATATAAAGTCAGAAAAAGGTTTTTGAATTAAATCTCGCGGGGCGGGAATTCTAATGAATCTTGACTATCTCGGGATTCAGTGAAGGCTTATGTACCATGTATTTCATATCTTGTATGATTAAAGACTGAAAAAAATTTAAAAAAATATTTTATCATCTGAAATGAGATGAACCAAGGCTGGTTAAACATTTTGAAAGCAAAATAACCCAAAAAATCAATACAGAACTTGAAATTATGGTTTGAGGGATCATTTTAGACGTCGAAAGCGGAGAAATCCTTTAACAACCTCAGTACCAGTATCTTAAAGCAGAAGATTTTGCATTTCCTCACCAAACACAATATTGTTACTTGCTACTTTTCGTATGTAAAAAAACCCTTACACTTTTTCTAGCTTAGGAAAGTGGTTAACATTTTACCAATTCGTATAATGTACATATTTTTATATAAGGAAATTCAGATAAGCGTTTTCATAAGATATTAAATATTGTTTTCCTTTTTTGTCATATTATTTTCCCATTTCGTTTTTTAAAATTTTTCTCCCAAAAAACCAGAAAAAAAGTTTAAACCCAGTGATTTTCTTGTTTGTTTTAAATTTCAGGAGATGGGATTTCAAACAGTATTATGTAAGTTCACTTTTACTCCATTATTTTATCTATGGTTGTAATGTTATACAGTGCATTGGAGATCAGAAATGCCGTTCTGAAAGAACTTCAGAAAAGGGGCAATTAAATTAATACAAAATCAAATTTATCGGAAATTGTAAAGTTTGTGCTTTTTCCGGCGAGAGAAAATTTCTCCCTTTTATTTCCGCAAACCAAAAAGAAAATAAATTTTTAAAAACTTGTGTCAACATTATAATTATTATATAAATTATGAATCATTTTATGATCACTTTTTTCATTGTATCTTCTTTTAAAAAGGCTGCAACAAATTGCACATTTAGGTAAGTAAATGTAACGAAATTTCAGTTATATTAGATTATTAATTGTATTTTATCATTACACGTATATATTGAAAAAAATGTTTTGAAATTCAGGGAAGGAAAACCCCTATTTTGGGGCTAAATTTTTATTCCACCAATAATACTTGAAAAGGGTTTAAGGTTTTATCAGCTAAATAATTTTTTCGAAACGTTTTTGAAAAATTTTTATGGATGGTATAAAGTTCGGATGGGGATGAAAAGAACTTTTTATTGGTTATCTAGGTATGATATTTATTATTTTGATATAAATCTAGAATGTCCAGCTGGGTATTTTGGATACAACTGCTCTTCAATTTGCCCAGACAATTTGTATGGATACCCAGGGGAAATTTAAATTGCTTATGTCCTCCAGCAGAATGCAATCATATCAGCGGTTGCCAAAAACAGGTTATCATTTTAATCCTATTTCTAAAGAACAATATTCCCCTTTGGGTTTGATATTGATATTTTTCTGATGATTTAGAAACCATATTAACCCCAAAAAAGGTTACATATTTTTTATTCTCTTTATGGTCCCTATATAATCTATCAAGGGCAAACAGTTCCTAACAGTACATATACACCTAATTTGAGACCTATTGACCGGAGGGTCTGTACGCGTGCAGCGGCATTGTGACATCACAATAAACCACAATGGTTGCAACAGCCACAGCCAGCCACCCAGAGCCGGAAAAAAAAAGGGTTTAAAAAATTTTAACACATATTATTTTTCTATATTTGGACGTCTTACATATGAAAAAAAGCCCGAAAAAGGGAAAAAACGAAAGTACGTAAAAAAAAAATGGTGTCGTCGTGCAGCCTTCAATGTCTTATTTATTCAAATTCGGACTATATATTTAAACAATTATGGACTCTTTTTTTGGGGTTGAACATGGTTTGTTATTCATGAAAAATATCAAAATTGACATCGGCGTCGTCTTAGTTTAAAATTGAATTTTTCTGGGGAAAAAAACCCAATTTTATTTAAAAACCGAAATCGTCCATTATTGTTTATTATTACATAGTGTGGTACTCTACAACTCCATACCATTGAATTGAATTGAAAATATTTTATTGACAATTAAAGCCAAAAGGATAAGACACAAGTTCTAAACTTTGATAGTCTTTTCCTCATACAAATTTTTTTTAATATTGCCAAAATAAAGAACAATTATTTTCAGTAACAATTAGTAGTGTCAAAGACAGTAAACTCTTGAAAACTCTCCATATCATTATACGTAGGGATCGAAAAAAGATTTACACTTGCGCTTAATAAAAACTGGCTTTGGTCATTGCAACCATGTTTACTATGTTGTTTGAGGTGTAGATTGTGACGTCACAATGCTGCTGCACGTGCACTGACCCTCTGTTGAATACGGCCTCAAATCAGGTGTATATGTAGTGTTATAACTGTTTGCGCTTTTATAGATTATATGGGACTATAATTAGACTATATAATAATGATTTATACATTTTTTAGAATTCTTGAAAATAAATTTTTTTTAAAAAGGAATAAACTCATTAGTACTGGTGATGTTTTTACACTGAATAACAGGTGATAAGACCAGATTATAGAAAGCTGTTGGTGGCCTTGATTCACCAGAATTTTCATTAAGAAGAGTATTCGTGATTATTGTTGGTGGCGTCGATTTTTCCCAAAAATTTTTTTACCAGAGTTATCATACAAAACTTCACCAGTAACTTTAAATAATTAGGGTATCACATAGTTTAATGGGGGGTTTGAATTTATATGTTTTTAATTTCGTTGTTTTATTTGAAAACCAAACATCTTTTTTTTTAAAAACTTTTTAATTTTAAATTTGGATTTCTTTTCTTGTGAATTCTTCAAACTGAGGGTTAAGCTACATTACACATCCCGGCTCGTTAGCTATCCGAACCCAAACTTTGTTGACGTTTCGAGCCGGTTTTTAATATCAATATCAAAAAAACATATTGATGTCTTTTTCAGAATTAAAAAAAATATTGACATTTTTTTCTGCCCAATTTTAGATGAACTGGAAACAAAAGTTTTTTGAAAAAAAGGTTATTTGGGGGGTTTATAATTTAAAATTTATGTAAAGGAAAAGTTCAACAACTACAATTTATTTTTCAGAAGTATTGTAATTTCAATTGGAGCATTGATATCAAGTATTCTTTTTCTGATCATTATATATGAAATTTACAAAGTTCTAAAATTTTATCTGAGTAAGAAAGAGCAACAGTATGATATAAACATTTCAAATTATGTTTATGCAGAGATAAATCAGTTTGTCAATGAAAATGAAATAAATAATGTAAAACAAAGTTAAAAGAATACATTAAAACAGAATGTGATTTAAAAATACCTTATTGTTATCATTACAATACCTGTAAGAATAAATCGTATTCCGTAATAATAATAATAATTATTTCTTACTGGTACATGTATTTTGCAGCCTTCAATTGAATGTACAAAATGTATGTACATTTGTAATTTACATAATATGCACAATTTTTGATGTAAAATATGAATACATGTAATTTTTAACTCTTTTTTATTTTTTGGAAATTTTTTTTAATTTTTAAAAAATTTTTTATTATTTTTTCCTTTGTACAAAAATTGATTTTGTTTTTTAAATTTATAAAATAAAAAATTTTTACCCACCAGTGATTTTTTTTAATAAAATAAAAAAGCAACTTAAAAGTTATTCACTTAATTTAAATTTTAAAAAAATTTACATTTTTTAAGTTTTTTATTAATTGTTTTATTGGGAAATAAAAAAAAACAACTATAAAAATTTTAAATGTTTATGGGGGTAAAAAGAAAACCCCAGATTTAATTAGAGCAAAGGTTTAAAAAACACCCCAAGTAAAAAATAAAAACAATTAAAATCCCCCTTTCCCAACCTTTTTAATTTAAAACATTATTCTTTTTTTTGATTTTATTTTGAATGAAAAAAATAAACACATGAAACTTTTTAAAAATTTAATGAAACAACAAAAAAAGTTTTGACGTAATTTTCTCTTCCCTTTTTTTTTTACTTAAATGCTCCTAGTGCAACAAATAGTTGGAAATTTTTGCTGATCAAACATGATCCCCCTGCTCTTGTTTTGTGAGCAGGCTGAAAAGCCCCAAAAATTTTAAAGCCGTGAAAGCGCATTGTATGCCAACTGACGCTGTAGAAACGCCATGGGAGCGCAATGATGCATACGCCCGTACTGTCGCCGTGTAATCGCAGTCCAAAAAATCACAAGATGATAAATCTCATTAGAAGCGCCGTAAAAAACGAAGGAAAAAAGTAAATTCCAAGGACTCCGTGAGGTCTCCGTGGAAGCGCAGTCTACTGTCACTGCGTTCGTGCCGCGATCATGTGCGTCTTCCGGGGTTGGGCGGAGCTCCACTACGTTGTTGGAGATCTCACCGCCTGCTACGGCATATACTACGTTTTTACGGCGTTTTATCGACCCGATCACACGGCGCGTACTTTGGATGCCCAAAATGATCGCTGTGCCCGGGGTTTGGGGGACCCCACGCGACCCTACGGAGTTCAGTGGAGATCTCACCGCGTTGTCACGGCGCTGTAGGAGACTCCGCATCCCCCCGGGGTTTTGCATTTTTTGAGGACGCCGTGCAGTGCCGTAGGAGCAACCCCCGGGGTGACAGGGGTTTAAAATTTAAAAATTCAGAGAAAGCTTTTTATATAAAAATCATGCATCCCGATAAGTTTTTTTTTAAATTTAAAAAAAATTTTTGGAAAATTCCTTCAACCATCTTTAAAAAAAAAAAACCCCCCTGAAAAGGTGGTTTGGCGGCG
>NW_026941398.1:0-13313 GCF_032062105.1 Saccostrea cuccullata
TAACAAAATACTTTCAAAATATCTTCAAAACACTACCAAATCATACTTTTATATTTTCTTAGTATGTTTTGAAAGTGTTGCATTTAACGAAACATCAATGCTATACTTTACAGGATGGGGTGGCATGGTATTTTGTTAATGTTTCATTACAATGTTGGTGTTTTATTAATGTTTCATTACACTCTGCAGAATGAAATTGCATTTTGAAAGTGTTTCATTATACTTGTCTGCATCAAATTAATATTTTGTTAGCATTTCATTTGATTAACAGACATGTTAAGGGTTGACTTATCTAAGAGCAGTAAAATCTTCCAAGAACAACTTATCTATTTATATCCTGTGTTACTAGTTTTGCGCCAATTTTCAAACCACCAGCACTAGGTCAGAGAGAAACAAAGAGATTGGTGAAGGGACATGTAAAGTGTTAGTATATATATTGATCCCTGATTGGAAAAAGCAAAATCAGGATGAATCTGGATATAACAAAGGTATTTATTTATTGCATGACATAAAGTTCTTTTAAACTGGACTACAGTTAAACCTTCAATCTGTGAATGTGGATGTGTATATGGCCTGTTTTTATTGGGTTTTTGTTCATTTTAAGATTGATCGACCTTTAATCCATATACTACCCAGCTTAGATCAGTTTTAAGCACTGGGTTAAATGAATTATAATTATACTTGAAAATTCTGTGAAAATGTATGTGAATGGAGAAATGGTCAATGGATTGAGAATTATATCTCTTACACCAAAGGATTTCACTGCAGAGAATGATTGATATAAGAGAGTGATCATGAATCGAACTTGGTGTTTTTTAATGTTGGAATGGTGTGCTATTGTCTATTGAACAATAATGTCAAACCTGGAATTCAAAATACTGTGAAACAAGATGTTTATACATGTAATGTTTCAATATGAGACTGTGTTTAGATGTTTTCAAAGACTTGTGAATTTGCTAATTATAATTTTAAAAATTCAAATTTAGTGGTTTATTGATGATTTGTTACTTATGCTTTGTTAGTATTTTGTTAGAGTGTTTTGTTAGCCTCATTTGCATGTGATTTTCTATACTAATGGAATACTATCAAAACACAGTGTTTTGTTAGTAGTTTGTTAGAGTGTTTCGTAAGTATTTTGTTAAAGCGTTTTGTTAGTAATTTGTTAGAGTGTTTTCAAAGTAACTTGTTATAGTGTTTTGTTAGCTCATTTGCATGTGATTTGCTATACTATCAAAACACTTTCAAAACATATGTTTTGTAAGTAGTTTGTTATAGTATTTTGTTTCCCCCTTTTTTTCATTTGGGAACTTAATCACTTGGTTATTTTATTTAATGCCCATGCACAAACAGAGAAGAAGAATTTCAAAGAATGTATGCATTTTCACTATATAATCTATACAGCCCCACCTTAGCAATAGAACCCTTGACCCTTCACCCATAAATGCTATATGCCATAAATGCTGAAACAGTGGTTTCAGAGAAGAAGTTGAAAATGTTCAAATGATATTTACGCACAACGACTGACGAAAATGGATAGCAATAGGTAACCTGAGTTTAGGTGACCTAAAAACACTGATAAAGAGAGGGAATTCTCATCTCAAAATTAATAAATGATCTTCAAATCTTAAAACCACATGGTAATTTTTCTCAGCAAGAAATGACTTACATTTCAAAGTAAATAATATTATGGAAAATACAGTAACAGAGCTCCAGATAAAGTGAATATTTGCAGAAATATGCATAGAATTTTACAAAATATAAATTAAAAATTAAAACTGGGCATAGTTATGCATTATACATGTTATAGACTATTTATTGAAAATAATTATTGTATTTTGTACAAACTGCATACTGTGGATTTAATAATACGAGAACAACTTAGTTTCATGATATGAATTGAGGTCAGCTCAGTGTTTGATTATTTTCTGATTTAAAACCAGAAGTCTCTGTCAAGACTGTAGCTCTACTGATTTTTACTCATAACAAAGGAAATGTAGCAGTTGGACTTGAAACTTTGCAGAGCAATAAAGAGAAAATTTGCAAAGATGAAAAAATCCCATTGCCCGATGCTAGTGAATTTTAAGGGTGGGCAAGTGAAATGGGCAAGTGACTTATCAAAATATTTAATCAATATCATATGTAAGCCATGCTCTATCTACTGAGCTACCATTAGTCCAATATCTCTGACTGTCTAAAGCCATTATATTTCATCCTCCTAAAATTGGCTTTACCCTCAAACACACATCCCCTGACAACCCAATTAAGTTCTTATTATTCCATGGCAGGACTTTAACCTGCAATTCCAAGGGTTGTCAATGACACTAAATCTGTAACAGAAAAGTAGAAAATATATGGCTGGACCAGGAATTGAACAAGGGACCTCTGCATCACAAGTCAGGTGCTCTACCATATTGAGTGACTGTGACTATGGTGGCCTAATTACACCCCCTCTCTTATTTTTTGTAAGTTTTTGAATGAATGGGGAGGAAGAAAATGGGCCATTGTTTTATATTGACAATTGGTTGTATAGACAGCAATTTCTATAAATTGAAAAAAGAAAAACCTAAGCTAGATATAGAGACTTGTGGTTATCTTCATAATAGTCTGTTTTTCATGTAGACCCCCCCCCCCCAATAAAAAAAAATTGTTACCCACAGGCCTACCATGAAGGTGTTATTAACCCATGGTAAATTTTAAAAAATCTGTTGATGCTTTTTGGAGTATGGCCAGTTTCTAAAAGTCACATAAAGTATAATCAACTTGCATTAAACAAATTATTGGTGACCTGTGTCTGACATAGGAAGTCTCCTTTTTTTTAAATTTAAAAAAGCAACTTTCTTTTTTTTCTAAATGTGTGTGTGTGGTGGGGAGGGAGTTAACACTTCAGGAGCCTGTGATGCTTGTATATAATTCTTGTATCTGATCATAGATAGATAATATATTACAAGTTATTGGCCCTGTCTCAAAAATTAATTTTGGTGCTAGAGGAAATTCGAACAAGACCTCAAATAGACACTTGATAATATGAAGGTACCAGGATCTTCGAGATCTTACACCCGAATATTCTACAGTTATTTATTACACATAAGGTTACGTATCTGCATAAACATCTTTCTTTAGATTGCGTTACATTCAAAAACTTACCAAATCATCTTTGCATGGAATCCGACCTTCAGTCTGTCAAGTCTCGTGAAATATTCCCGCGAACTTCACTCCTCGTGTGACGCAACGATACTTTTTTTTTTTTAGTATTTTCAGGGGTTTTTTTTACATTGTGCATAACGACAAATCAATAAGTAAACTTTATTTAATTTTGAATTAAATTTTATTTTTATGCATGTTTTCGAAGCGATGACCCCTAACATTAAAAATGTTAGAGCTGATTTGCTGTTATTTACAGTGGTTCTTTTAAAAGATAATAATGGACCGCGGTATACTGTATATGATACTGTTAAGCTTTGCTAGTTGAAACTAATAATATACCGTAGTGGACCGCACGGTCTAAAAGTCTGACTTTATGCGTTTTACAAGCATGCAAATAACACTAATAAGTTTGTTATAGTATCAGCTAATAAGTATCGGATGGGGTGCTTAAAAGAGGGTTTGTGAATTAGGGAGTCATTCAAACGGATAATCCAGGGAAGCTGAACCAAATAGATTAACAACTCTCTAAAATTATACCGTGGAACTATTTTCATTTCTCAACTTTAATTATGATATCATATCATTTATACATGATTTATGTAGAACCAGAATTTCTTGTAAGTACGCATGCGTGAATACTTTAAATGATTAATTTTATACATAATTAAAGTTAGGTTTATAAAAATGTTTTACAGAAGGTGATTAAAAAGAAAGAAAACACACGAAGAATAAAATAACATTTCAACTTGAGGAGATCGTCTAATGCTACCTATGACAATGAATGCACGTGTATCAAAAGAATTCCAGACCTAGATTTAAAAAAAAAATACTCTTAAATTATAATTAAAATTAGAAACATTTTTATTACCATGTGTTGAAACTCTTTTCAGGTTCATGGTGTATCAACAGAATGTAATAAGACTTTTTAGCAGAACAACAAGGCATAATAGCAAACAAGGACATTGTTCATTCAATAAGCCAAATACAGTATATACATGATGGTCTTATTTATAAAAAAGATCATCTAATAAAAATTCAATCATATTTTGCGTAAGATTATACATTTGACAAATTAAAACAGATTCCTCTCAGGTAAACTTCTTTATTTTTTTCAACGACAGTAGACATACTAGTAATTGCAAATGCAATA
This sequence comes from Saccostrea cuccullata, assembly GCF_032062105.1. Taxonomy (NCBI): domain Eukaryota; kingdom Metazoa; phylum Mollusca; class Bivalvia; order Ostreida; family Ostreidae; genus Saccostrea; species Saccostrea cuccullata. The sequence goes on from NW_026941398.1 coordinate 4,295, forward strand.
TTGTTTTGGAACTTTTGGTTAATCAGCAAAAGTTAATCTACCGTTACATGCTTTCCTTCCTAATATAGTGGAATTGACAGATGTCGTAATATCATGAAACGTCCCTTAATAAATGACCGTCTTGCTCGAAAACCGATTTCCCGACGTGTACTGCTCATCGTTTTCCCTAGATTTAGTGATAACGATGTTGATCAGTGATGCTGCAACAAGAGCTGTCAAAATCAATCCATATGCAGTGAGAGGTTAGTGCCTAGAAGTCACCCAGCTCCTCTATGTCCACTATATCCAATACACCCCGACTTCAGGTCGCTCCACTTTTATATGGAGCAATATTCAAATTGTTATGTGGTGTCTATACGTGATTCCAGTCTATGAAAAAAATGTAGAAACGAGTACGTAACAGGGGTCAAAAAAGTTTACAAGCAATACAAATCTGTGAACATGACATTAAACACTTTATATTTGATGAATTACAATTTTGTCCATTGGAAGAAAGAGTGATATTTCAATTGTTTTAATGTTTAACAGTATTTCGACAAGGTCATCCTACAGAAATCATAATGACTGATTTAGCAGGCTCATCCGAAGTTAAACGCTTATATATTGTTTTTGTACTTACTGATCATTAAAATAATCATAAAATTATCAAACATACAGAAAAAATAAATTTATATGTTCAAAAAGTTTCAGTTTTACAAGAAATGGCCACCTAAAAGCTATTATTGCGAAAGGTCCTAATTTCGGAGTGTCTAAAAATTTAAAATGAACATATAAAATACGCTGAAGAGTAAATTACAAGGCTAAATTTGAATGAAAACAAGACTGTGATATTATTCCGGAAAGGATGAGGCGTTCATGATGAATGAAGAAGTTACTAGGGAATGATCACTCCTCCATGGCATCTGAACCCACCTGTGATGTTTTAAAGGTCCGTGTTTGCGTTATGGTAAATTTAAAATAACAAAATATTAATGGCATCAAGACCATTGACTTTTCTACGCTTTATACAACAGCTCTTCCTGGTAAATTAAAGAGCAGGCCTTTAGAATATCATAGAAAATACAAGTAATCTCTTTTCATCTATTGCTTTTGATTATCTACAAAATTACTACGTTATAAATCATTATGACTCTATATACGAGTAATCTGAGCCAGAGGTTGATGATCAAAAGGTGTTTGAGATCTTTGTTTTCAATATCTATAAATTAAGGCTTTGGAGACGAGGTCTCCCAACTTTGTTTTTCAAGATCAAATTGGCACTAAATTCATTCCTTTATTACCCATCTATTTTTATAAATCAACGAAGAAAAATATTTTCACAAGCATGAACATAATAAGTATTAAAAACTCCAGCTGTATCCTTCAACCTTCAACTTAACATTAAGAAATATTGAAGAAGTTTGAATGATCATTTTTCAACTTTTCAATATTAAAAGGGTAAAACTTCAGGGAATCGTTGCTTTGATTGTATGGCTTACAATTTTTAGTCTATTTTGGAGGAGCTGGGATTCTGTAATTGGTAGTCTAGTCTTTACCCATAGCTTCCTTTCTAAGAAGGAAATTATTTAAAATCATGTCAGATTTAAATATTTTTAGCATTCCAAATTTGAATTTGAATATCATATGTACAGTGTATACTGGAATCACTTATATACCTAAATATTCTTATTAAGAAATACATGTACCGGTATTCCATTCAGGTTCCAGTAAATTTTCTGCATGGACTCTCTCTCTTTCTCTCTCTTTACTTTTCAAAATATATATATATATATAAACAGCTGTGAAGAGGGGAATATCAGGAGCATTGCACAACAAAATATTCCAAAAGTGGTGTAAATCCGATGTGGGAACTTAAAAAAACTCGATTACTTGTAGAAAATTAAATCACAAAATTTTACAAAACCAGTAACATCAATAGTACGTCATTTTCAGCACTCCGCACAGCACCCCCATGACGAAAAAGCACTGTAGGAAAGCGGCTGACCGTAGTATATACTACGGTCATCAAAACATGTCGGCCGAGGTCAACGGTTAGATTTTTTCAGTCAAGATTTTAAACATTTGCCAGGTTATCTGTGTTAATTCTTGCCAAATTTAAATGTACGCTGATGAGAACTTGCTATGGGTTATTATAACTTACTTGAATTTAAAGAAATAAAGCTGTAGTACGACCTCAAAGTTTTTGACAATGATGACCGTAACAAAATATTAAGATGACCGTAATCTAGATTTTTCCCAATGAAGTAGGATGATCGTAATATATAAAAATATAATTTAATGTTTTCTTTTCTGTTGTAGAGGCAAACATATGTTATTTTTGTGTTAAAAAAAACAAAGATGTTAATGTAATTTTGAACCATAGCTATGGCACGCCAAATTCACAAAAAAATGAGCTAAACATAGTTTATCAGTTGATTAACTAGGTTTATCGCGTGTAAACTATAGTTTACGGACTGTAAACTATAGTTAACAGCGTTAATCTCTATTTTACATCTGTAAACCATAATTAACGCAATTAACTAATAGATGTTTCACAACCGTAAACTTTTCTTAATACCGAAAACAATCATTTGCGATTCCAAAACATAGATAAGCTGATCAATACAGTTTCACGGTGTGTAAACTATGGTTTACAATTCTTAACTATAGTTAACGATCTAATAAATATAGTTTCACGATTTGTGAAACTATGATTAACAACTCTTACCTATAGTTAACGATTGTAAATTATAGTTTACAAACGCGAATCTATGTTTATCAAAAAAATCTAATGTAAACGCTTTGTTAAAGACAGATAAAGTTAGATTACCATTCGTAAACTATAGTTAACAACCATTAAAATACATGTATAGTTTTACAGATGAAAACTATAATTCACGGTTTGTAAACCATACTTCACGGTTTTTAAACTATAGTTCTCGGTTAGCAAACTATAGTTTACAGTCAATAAACTGCGTTTGGCTCATTTTTGTGAATTTGACGTGTCACACACTTAACAAAACGTCTAAGTGTTCACTTTAATAAATGTATTTATTTTAAAACTACTTTATAAAATGGTATGATATTTTCAAATTATTACAACAAATGAGTCTTCTCAACAACTGTTACTAAGAAAGAAAATAAAGTATCACATATGAAAACCAATGTTCCGTGACGAAGCTTAAAAACAATAAATCTGTACTTTGCGGCACGTGTTTTGTGAAATTTGCATCTTTTTGTGATCATTATCAAATTTTAATAATTTAATTCTGTTTGTATTCTTGTCTCTCATTGGTTGATTTCCAAAAAGGAACGCATAACATTTTGTATAATCTGGTTTGGTATGGGGACACACCCCCTTGACAACCAGCTGAATCATCTGTATCCATCAATCCCCTCATTTCCAGTCCTTCGGATTCATGAAAAATTCCGGATTTAATGAATGTACCTTTAACTTCAAACAGTTGCTCGATCTTACCTCATGTAAACAAGCATCATGGCTGCTAGATCTATGTATCAGTTTTTACCTCCCCTTGCTTCCCATCACTTCCGTTACTACGGTTGTATTATTGCGCGGTAAATTTGAACTAATAAAAACAACACAATTTTACATCCCCAGTTGTTTAATTATTTTAAAATTAAATTATAAGGAATGACTCTAATTCTTGGCCAGATTATCGAGTATAATATGGTTTGGGTCAGTTTACGCTTTTTTATAATCCGCTTCGCGGATTATAAAGCGTAAACTGATCCAAACCATATTATACTCGATAATCTGGCCAAGAATTAGAGTCATTCCTTAAATAAAAAAAACTGGTCTCACTAAAAACCACAAAACATTGGCAAAATGACCATTGAGAAAGAAGGGAGAGTCGTTGGAATGTTAATATCTGGACCATCTTTGCACCACGTTTTACTCACTTTTATTTTGGTGCTTAATTATGTCCCGAACGAAGTCGGGGACGACAAATTGCGATTGAACGCATGTTTTCAAAATGGCTACCGTTGACATGGAAACATACAAAAAGCGACGAATTTTGTCCGCAAGTGTTCTCTCTGGTCCCTTGAGCATTCGTCATGAAACTTTTTTATTTTAGTGATTAGTAATTGTCGTTGTTCGATGCATTCAAAATTTTCAAATAATCGGTTATTGCCATGGAAACATAAAGAAGGTGAAAATTCTTTAACTTTGATTTTTAAATCAAAGTACTGAAAGGACTGATACGAATTGATGGTTGTCCAAGCTTAGCTAATGGGTATTGTTTTAGTGATACAAAAAATGAAAGTCTTGTCTGAAATTATTGATAGTTGCCATGGAAATAGGGGAACAGTTCGGGGCGACATACACTATTGCTAGCAATTGTAGACATTCTAGTTGTACTTGATATTACTTTTGAAAATTAACAAACAGTATCAAGACCCATTTAAGCACATTTTTCTATATGTTGTGCGTCATTTTTATCGATCACCAAAATATTACAATTTGAAAGTTTTTGACAAAATTCAACCAAACCGGAAGCGACCTTGATCTTCGTCTGAGGACAAAATTTCGCGTCACACTAAGGTTAAGGGGTGGTAATTTGTCCAAAAGCAATCTTCGAAACATGAAAACAAACAATTTCAATCGTACGAAAATGTCTTTTTAAAAAAAACGGTGCTCGTGACAGTCTAATATCAGTCCAAGTAGTCTGAATCAGCGCACCTACGTGCTTCACACCCTAGGATATTGACTACAAGGCATCTGTGTGAGGATACACTGTCAAATTCCAGGATCTGAATGGTGAACACTTAGAAGTTTGGTTCAGTGTACATAGCTGTTTCACCATTTGGAAGCGAAAAAAATCAGCGTACGTAAATTAGAACTTAATGTATAAACTTAAAAAACTATATATATAAATCGGTTTACTTTCTATATACTTATCTGAACTTAAAGAAAACAAGATGTGTTTGTAAAACACTGATTAAGCTTTTCTTAAATGCAAATTAAATTAATTGGTACCAAAAGTAGGGTATTTTCACTGGAAAACAATTGTGAAATTTGAAAGTAAGCTAATGTTAAAGTTTTTTAATAAGTACAAAAATCTCCAACGTCAAGGTCAAAAGGTCAATGTAATTAGTATCAAATTAAAGGTCTTACCACATAAAATACTTATGCAGAGCATGAAAGCCCTAGCCCTAACCGTTCAGAAGTTATGGTCAACGTTCAATTTCTTAAAAAGAAGGTCAAACTCCAAGGTCAAGGTCAAAGGGACAAAGTTATTGTTATCAAATGAAAGGTCTTGTCATAAGGATCAAATATGTAAAGTATGAAAGCACTAGCCCTAATTCTTTAAAAGTTATGGTCAAGGTTTGCTTTTTTAAAGTAGATCAATCTCAAAGGTCAAGGTCAAAGGGTCAAAGTTCCTGGTATCCAATAAAATGTTTTCTCACAAGGATTACCTTTATGAAGTATGAAAGCCCTATCCCTTACCGTTCAAAAGTTATGGCCAAGGTTAAAGTTTTTTCACAAGTACAAAAATCTACACGGTCAAGGTCAAAGGGTCAAGGTTGTTGGTATCCAGTGAAAGATCTTCTAACAAACATTATATATGTGAATTATAAATGTCCTGGTGTCAACTGTTTAAAAGATATGGCCAACGTAAAATTTTAAATTTTTCATGTAAAAGTAGGTCAAACTCCAATATCAAGGTCAAAGGGTCAAATTTGGTGGTACCCAAAGAAAGGTCTTGTCACAAGGAATACACATATAAAATATGAAAGTCATAGCTCCACTAAATCAAAAGGTATGGGCAAGGTTAAAGTTTTTGCGGACAAACAGACAAACAGAGAGACAGACAGACAGACGGACACGACAAAAACTATATACCCCCGAAACTTCGTTTACGGGGGCATAAAAATCAATAATGGATATACAGTGCGTATAAATGTTGAGAGTACATGAGTAAACATGAGATATAGTGATGAGTCACTGTCATTTTGGGTAACAGTTGCAAAACTGTTTGAAGGGCGAGGTTTGTCTTTTTTCAGAGGAGGACTTGGACTTACAATGTAGTGATGGTCGCAACATTAATATTATTCCTGAATAATGCAAAAAAAAAATTGAAAGTCGCAATTATTAATAATTATCTTTATATGAATAATGTATATAATAGTACAGAAATACAGAAAAATTAAAATAAGGTCGATGACAAGTGTTACTTTTTTCCATAAATACTTTGTTTAACATTCTAAATCAACCGTGGCTTCTCTTATCAATAAGTAATAAATATTTCCATTTCTAATTTTTTTTCTCTGTGATAACTGTTTGAAAGATGGGGGAATTTATTTTTTGATTATTCTGCCGAAATGTTAATAAGGCAGGTCGATAGGTTAGCAGCTAAGGAGGCCTAATACGCATGCAATCCTCGTGCGCATCTGTCTCTGTGTCTGACGCTAAGGAGGCCAAATATGCATGTAAATCTCGTGCGGCTGCCTTTGTGTTTGACGTCAGTGTGCGAGGACTATTGAAATTGGCATGGAAGTCCTCGTGTAATTTAAATCTATTAGCCTACATTTTTAATGTCTAAGTCTACAATTTTATATCACAATGAAATGGAAATATAAGGAATCACTGTCTAGTTATGAGAGTATGCCAGGGACATCAACAATAGTGGGAAACATGGGATAATTTTAGCAAATTATCCCATGTTTCCCACTATTGTTGATGCCCTGGCATACTCTCAAAACTAGACAGTGATTCCTTAATCAATCATATTTAAAAGGTTTCAGTTCTTTTTTATGACCTCCATACTAATGAGTATATAGATCTTGTATAATGTAATCTGTATTGAACATCTAGTACTAAAATTGAATAAGATATTTTTGTCTCAATTGATTTTGTACATATATTACGGTCATCTCTATAATTATATTACGGTTGTCATCTACTTTGTTGAATGTGGTTATTACGGTCTTCATTGTCAAAAACTTTGAGGTTGTACTACAGCTTTATTTCTTTAAATTCAAGTAAGTTATAATAACCATTAGCAATTCATTTGCGTACATTTAAAATTGGCAAAAATTAACACACATAACCTGACAAATGTTTAAAATCTTGACTGAAAAAATCTAACCGGTGACCTCGGCCGACATGTTTTGATGACCGTAGTATATACTACGGTCAGCCGCTTTCCTACAGTGGAAAAAGGAGTATTCAAAAGTTTATAATAAAAAGATCAATGACTTCCTCAATTCGCAAGGGTAGCAATTGCGCCTTATGCAGACCTATTTTTGTTTTCATATGACAGTAATAAAATTTATTAAAAATCATTTTTATGAAAAGAAAATTCTCTTGCTATGGCATTTAATTTAATATACATGTATAAATTTGCCATCGACGTTTTATCAATTAAAAATATTCACTTTTATCCCTACGTTGATTCGATTTATCCCCTTAAACTAAAAATAAAAGATACCAAATTGTATGTTTTATATTTTGTTATTTTACTAGAGGAAGACAGTTAATGTTTTCTTGACAAAACTTTATGATAAGCGTAATGAATACAATTTTTCTTTTGTAAACTTTCCTAATTTATGGAGCAATTTCCCTTATCAATTAAATGTATGGAGTGTCTCCCAGTTGATTCGATCATGCTCTTGTATATTGTTTAACGTCCCTCTCGAGAATTTTCACTCATATGGAGACGCCACCAATTGCCGGTGGAGAGCTGCAAATTTTGTCTTATACTCGGCACTTAGGGCCATTGAGCAGGGAGGTATCTTTTTCGTGTCAGCACCTACTGCGACACGGGACCTCGGTTTATACGGGACAACAAGTAGATAAATACGTAGATGAAAATCAAAGTACTGAGACAGTACTAAAAGACGGGGTCAAAATAATTTTCATGCTAGATATCACAAATTAGCGAGTTTTGATATTTTTTTTTTTTTTTGGAATAATATAAATTCGCGTTTTTCATTTAATTTGAAGTAGAAATTTCAATAATTGCTAAATCTAGAAACCTTTTTGAACTGTCCGAGTTTTACCTGGTCCGAATTAATATTTTTCCGGAAGTAAACAATGGATGAGGCGTACGCATTCATAATACTACGCAGGAGAGTACTTAGTTTACTAGTGTGTTTTACAATTAATATTTTGAGTTTTCGTTTACAGAATGCTTCTTTAATTTCATTTATAAAGAAGTTCATATCACTTTCTTCGGTTTGATACAGAATGTTTATATTTTGATGAAAACAATTTCTGCACTCTTTTATATAGCGTAGATGTAATTCATGTGTTATCACCACGGCTTCCGTTTTGAGGGCTCTGACTGTAAACTAATAGACGGGGTCACGTGACCCCTTCTAATAGTCTCGTTTAAAGTAAACAATTTTCAAAGTCTCTGGTCGATCCTATTACCTTGTCAGGTGGATTGAAAATAAGAATTTCATTCGTTTTGCTTTAAGGCGTTTGTTTATTTCATTATGCTTCATCAAATGTTATGACTGTAACATATACAGTATAATTTGTCCAATCCGGCTACCGCCGGTTCCATAAAATTTGGCCGGTTTAGACAGAATCCGGAGTGCAGGAAAAATGCAGGAAAATATTACTTTTGAACATTTAGTAACTGTTGTTTATTTACAAGTACTTCAAACACATATAAAATATAATTAAATGATGAAATCAATCAACATTTTGGAGTCTAGAAATTATTAAATAGTCTCGCATGACTTAATGTATTTTCTTGTTAGTTCACGAAGTTTGAAAGTCGGGTGAAATGTTACCCAAATCAAAATCTACAGGCAAGCATAATATAGGCCTACTATATATCAAGCGGACCGGGTTTCACTTATGAAAGAGTTCATTCAATGTATAAATGTAATGCACAATTATTTACGATGTGCTAATTATTGGAATGAACTTTTAATTTTTATGTAAAAAAAAATTACGTCTTCCCCGACAGTGTTATGGCGCCATTTTGAAATGCGTTCGAATTTCGATCCCGATTATTATTTTGATTTGTAAATCGCGTACATATATATTTTTGTGTTTATGTTA
>NW_026941399.1:0-13558 GCF_032062105.1 Saccostrea cuccullata
GCTTATTTAAATTGTATTTAACCCTTATTCCTGCAAAATGGAAAGTGTGTATAAGATCAAATCAACCTTGAATGTCTTTGAACTCGATCAGTCATATGCATGTCAAATATGTTGCCGATATTTAAAAAAAAATTAAATTTATATATGTATATTTGACCTTATGCTTGAGAAACAACAAATTTACACTTTCCCTATTTTTCCATTCTTCTGAATTTAAAATTTAAAGATATGTTTTTAAGGCGTTTATTAGAATTTAGAATTATCCGATGCAAAATTTATTTTGCGTTGAAAAGCTCTGCCTTTTAGAGTCAAATGCATCTTTTAATAAAGTTTTGTTAATAAATTGCATTGGGAATTCCTAATGGTATGTCAGATTACTATGTATACATGTAATCTCAGAATAATTTCTGTTACTGCGCATTTCAAACAAAATTGCACAAGTTATATTTATCAAATTTTAAAGCAAAAAACCTAGCTAATATTCTTTGATTTTCAAGTAGAATGAAATGTAAAGCTGGAAAACACAGAAATGAGAAATGCTACATTTTATGCCTAAAGCCCAATAGTCTTTACTGCAGAAACGCCTGTAATGCAACACTGTTATTCTAGTAATTTATAATTTTGTTTCACCAGATACTTGTAGGAAGCCTTTGTCAGGATACCACAAGCTGTGCGAGCTGGCACTGTGCTCCAAAGTCGCACGTAAATACCTCCCCTGAAGTTGAATGGTCTCAAAAGTATGCTGATGAGGCTGTGTCACATAAATATCGTCCATGTTTATCGGCCCTAAAAATAAGTCAAACAATAGCGAAATTAATACGAAATATATCATTAACTTCTGGTTGTATTCCATACACTGCTTGGCGCAGTGATCATAGCGTCTGCTCTAGTGTCGGGAAGAAAGGAGTTGATCCTTACGTCGTGGGTTCGTATCCCACTGTGGGACGTGGAGACGGTCCTTTAGAAGAGACCGTTTTAATCGAGGTCCCGTGTCACAGTAGGTGCTGGCACGAAAATGCATATCTCCCTCCTCAATTGCCCTGAGTGCCGAGTTAAGGACAAAATGCAGCTCTCCATCGAGAAGTGGTGGCTTCTCCATATGAGTAAAGAATTCTCGAGAGGGACGTTAAACAGCATATAACTAATCAATCACACACCATTTGATCATCCTTCTCAGAGTGTATGAAATTGAAAACCCGGGGTTAATTTCCGTGCACCCTTGATTGAACCATCCATCTTTTTGCAGCACTGAGGGAAAATAATTTGGTACAGAGAACAATTTTCATTTATCATCATTTAAAAGAACAGCACGGACATTTGTTTTACCTCTGTAGAAGCTTTTTTCAATGGATCCAGCGTGGAGCAAAGATATGCAAACTTTAGTACCATTGACGTCATCTGACTCCTTCATGTTATGGTATACGAGACTGTCGGCAATTGCGTTACCTTCAAAATTAAAAATTTACAGTCATTTTAAGATTAAATAGCATATACTAGCTGTTCAATGAAATTCATTTAATTATAATTTAATGTACAGAAAAGCAAATCCGTTGCTTAATACATGGATATTATTTTGCATTGACTTAACAATTACCTTATAGTATGAAAAAAGGTATAGTAAAATACTACAAAATTATGTGTAATAAATGACATCTAAAACATTAAAACAGTTAAGATGTGTTTGTGAAACACTATGCTCCCTGCGGCAACTAAGTTTGAAAAAAGCAAATCTTAGCATATAGGTCACAGCCAAGGTCACACAATTATTTTCCTTGGTGTCATTTGAAAGAACATAAATTGTAGAGTACAAATGTCATGTATTTATACAAAATATGAATATCTCCTACGGTTTAAAATTTATGGCGAAAGTTCGAAAAAGCATATTGGTCACAGTCAAGGTCCCAAGGTCATTGCCTAGGCGTTATTTGAAATGATTTCATAAAATTTTGTTGGCTCATAGATTAGCCTACACTTAAAAGAAGTCTAACATTTTTATTATTTTATTTAACGGTCATAACAAAAAGATGTTTGACCGGAGAGCGAGATATTGGACCTGTCGATGAGATTCTGCACTTCTTACGTCATACTGTGGATGGGGTCAGTTTAATATTATTTGCACCCGTTTATGTTTGTTACAGAATAGATAGACCGAATAGACTCTTATAATACGTTCAATATAATTTTAAATAATTAAACCATGTACAATAATATCTGCTTTACCCATGTTACACTCTCTCAAACGACACTGCATGTTTCCCTCCAAAGTGATCAGTGTCCGCCCTACTACTGCCTTAGCTAATTTCTGTATGCCCTTGTACAGGACATCGATCTTCTCTTTTAGCTCTGTGTCTAAGAAAGAATACAAATGAACATTATATTGTTGTAAGATACATTTTAATGGAACATATAAATGGTCTATCTCACTAACCCCTCCTCTCAAAAAGGTTAAAAAGATGTTAGTCCTTGTTATAACTGTAATTATAACTTTACATAACAATAACTTCATAGTGTTAGGCAACTGATTCAACATCAAAATTTTCGGGAGTGGGGGGGGGGGGGCGTCATCCTAACTTCGGTTTTTAAGAAAACCTATAACTGACACTCCTAGTACCTGATGCATGGCGAAGAAACAGTCACTACCCTGTCATACGACTTAGATTTAATGCTAAATGGCAAAAAAGAATCGACCAAATCTGTTTCCCAATCACAAAGCATCACACCTCATCAAACCAAAGACATGGATATTGTTGTGGATATCCTTCATATAATGATTATTCATTCGCGAAGAAGTAAAAATGAGCTTCTTCCGAAATACACCCTATATGCCAAGGTCACTTGTCATGTTAGGCGTTAACACAAGAAAAAAAACCTATTACGCAATGGCTGATTTTAATCCGATTACTGTGACAAATCTGTTTAAGTGAAATATTCTTGAATGGGACGTAAAAAAGTCAAATTAATACATAATCAATATTTAATCTTCCCCAACACAAGACTTTGTTACTAACATTTTTGTTTAAGGTGTTAACTGTATAACGACCATATTCTGTACCTAAGAAATGAATGGTCCGATATTTAAATCCTTGGTAGCATTTTGAAGATGTTATCAAATAAAAATGCTTCACCAGGGGAATTTACAAAATTTTGATTATTCTCCAATTAATTGCACCTTGAATTTTACATTGAAGTCTTAGGGCAGCGCATGTTTTTGATTTTGTAAAAAGTAATTTGAATTTCAAATAAATCTCTCGGTGAAAATATGCATAAACTCTCACTTTATAAAAGTACTAATAAAATGAATTATTTACCGCAGAAATTCTAAGAAATAAAAAAAATTCTTCTTTTGCTCAAGGGCAGATAACTCTTAAAAACTTTTAATGTGCAAAATAACGGTCTCCTTACAAGTTATCAGTCTTGTGAATTTGGTTCATGTCACTTTTATTGTTATCTAGCAATGCGTTTTCAACTAGTTTAAAATTAACTAAAATCGTTCAAAATACCTTCATTATACATTAAATACTTTAAAGTAATCTATAGCTTGACCAGCGTCTCGATCCATACAAGTAAAAAATCCTCGAGAGGGACCTTATAAATCTATCAATCAGTCAATCAATCAATAAATAAATAAATCAATCAATCAATCAATTAATAAATCAATCGATCGATCGATCAATCAATCAATCAATCAATCAATCAAACAATTGATCGATTAATCAATCAATCAATCAATCAATCAATCAATTAATCTACAATCAGTAAATCAATCAATAAATCAATCGATCAATCGATCAATCAATCAATCAGTGTGATTCAACATTTATCCGAAATTAGAAAGCCCTATATGTGTAATTTAGGGCAAAAAGTTGAGAAGATAAGGTATTTTCTCAATTAAAAGATGGGAATATACATCTACAGAGAAACTTACTTTTTTCGATGAATCTGTCGAGCAAAAGAGGATGTCCTCTGTAACTCATTATTTTTCCATTGTTATCAAATTCAACTCGCAAAAATCCAAGATACTTTCCAAAAGCATAATCTTGAACAACCAGAGTTCTTTCACCGCCGGGTTTATGTACAACATGTGGATATTCCCCGGATGGTATTTCAGTGGATGGAGGAGGGCCTTTACATAAAACAACGCAATTTTTAAAATGTTTTTATTTTTGATATACACATACACCAAAAATAAAATAATTTATCAAATGTTTACTATGTCTGGGATGAACAAGCAATCCTTATCGATCGATAAAACCTGCTTTTTGCCTCTAGTTATGATCTAACATACAGACAAAGTAGTTAGTTTTATGTAGAATGTCACTAAGGAATCGACGAAAAGATATAGTGCATTTGCTAACAAGCTCCGTGATCGGCAATATAACTTGCACATTGATGATCTTCAAGGATACTATTGATACTCTTTTTTCATCAACTTGTTTGTCAATTGCTTGTTCTGTTTAATATATATTCCTACTTAGAGCATATTCTGATGTTTAAACTGAGCTAAACTGTAATGTAATCTAGATATGAAGATAAAGCGCTGATTTGTCTCCAATAATTGCAGCCAGTTCATTGACATATACTATAACATACACTCGTTACTTAACCTTAACTTGTTTTTTATTTACATTTGTAGTGTAATGTATAACCTGAGTATAGGAATGTATGAGTATGTCCTCCAATGACTACATCCACGTCAGGAATCTCTGCGATTCTCTTGTCCATTTCAAAGCCTGCATGACCAAGCGCGATAATCTTGTTGACCCCTTCTTCTGTGAGCTTCTGCACCTCACTGCGTACAGACTCAATTTCGTCGTTGAAAATTAAGGAACCTTTAAAGAAAGATTAAGCACTTTAATAAATTTCAATATATTACTATTAGAAATAAAGAAAGTCTTCTCATCTTCTAATTTTTAGATAGAACTTGCATATGAGATAATAAAACATAATTTTACATGTATAATTGTTATTTTCACCAACAGATGCAACTAATTGTGTTCTCTTATTTAAAAAAAAACTTTTATCTTTGTAAGACTCTAATTCTTACCTGGAGATGAAATCATTGGTGTATCCGTCGTCGTGTATCCCACAATTCCAATTCGTTCCCCACCAACCTGTGCTATGAAACTTTTCTTGATGTAAGGAGCAATGGATGGTTCTAGAGAAGAATTGATGTTAGCACTGAGAACAGGGAAATTCACTTCTTTCAAAAACGGAAGAAGACCCTCTATGTTGAGATCAAACTCATGATTTCCTAAAGCCTGGGAAAGCAGAAAATCAAAAAATAATGATCTATTTTGTGGCATCTTATTTTTGTATTCCTTTTCCTGAGATGGAACTAAGTATAAATGATATAAGTTGATTATTTCTCAAATGATAATGCTTTTATTTTTTAAAAAAATCCTGATTTAAAAAGACCTGTCTAGATATTAAAAACAAATTTTAATATTACATTCAAATGAAAAATTTAATTTTAATAAGTTTAATAAAAAGGAGTTACTGCATTTTTAAAGATTAAATAAATGATTAAATAAAGAAATATGCATTTTTGAAATTCTTTTACTTAACAATATTTATCATTACACCTATTGTAAAGCATTCTTCCGAAAGATATTGTTCTGTTAGGTATGAATTGAAACTAATTAGTTTTTGCAAAAATCTATGACATCATAGGAGGGTGGAATTACCTTATATATACATGAAATATACATACAAAACACAACAAAACAAAAAGAAACAGAAAAAGAACAGGAACCAAAAAATTCCTCTACCCCCCTGCCCCCCCCCCCCAAAAAAAAAAAAAAAAAAAGAAATAATGAATTTTTATTGTGAATTCCTCGAAAATCATGATAAAATTTTGTATCTGTACTCGGTGTCTTCTGTAAGTTTCTAAGAGCATGGTACAAAAAAAGACGATCTATACATAACTTCCTATGATTAGTATATTCTCATTCATATGAATATTTTTGAAGATTTATGTGATTTTATTTTTTTAATTAGCACTCAAGAAAAATATGTAAAGTATGGTATGATAAAATTAAAATTCACTGGGATTTTGGAGCCGTTTGCTATCGAATCATTGTTGGGGGATCATCATATTTTTAACTGGATTTGTTTACATCGGTTTTGATTTCTCATTTTTTCCCCTTTGAAATTCGCAAGAAGTTGATGCTTAAAATGTACAAATCATTTATATGATTTATAAGAAAGTAATCAAAATACGTCTTTGTATGACGAAGATACAAGTAAAAGATACAAGTAAAACTATCTTATTAAAGAGGAGAACTATTTGAAGGAATTGACGTTTTTGAAATTATTTCAAAAAATGAATTAAACAGGGTCTTCTGTGAATAAAGACAAGCATACCATTAATTTAAACAGCTGTAAATAAGTAAAAGTGAAGAGTCCAATCGATTAAAATGGAATACAAATGGATAAAAATGAATGAATTGTAATTCACGCACAGAATTTTCTTAATGAAAAAGAAGATACAAAAGATTATTAATATTACAATTTGAATAATATTTAAGGTATGGCAGCACTCTGGCAGCATTTTAAGGATTAGGAATTACTAGTATTCTATTTCTTGTAAATTGTAATTTTGATAAATAAAAAAAGCCATACATCAAAAGAGTTACTGTACGGTTTTAATCGTTTGAAAAGACGACTTAAAGCTTTATGTTAAAATAAGCACTCGTGACATGAAATAGTAAAAAAGCAATATACCTTAACAAAAAAATTGCTCTCAATGTTTTTTGTTCACCTTACCATTGCATCATATCCCAGTTCTGTCATTGTTGTAGAAGTGATGTTTCCGCCATAATGATGAAACCACAGCGTTCCTTGAAACTGGTCTCCTGCATCCAACAATAAAGTATTGGGAAAATAATTTCTAATGTCTTGTACTATTGTTTTCATTCTGGCCACACCACCGTAACAAAAACTTCCACATTCCCGCTCTTCATAAATACCATTTTCTTGTACATGTGAGTGAACATCATTCGTATGTAGGAGTGTTAGATTAAAGGCTGCACAAGTCCAAAGCAAAAAGCACGACAAAAGACAAATTGATCCAGAAAAGAAAAAATTAAAAGCAGCCATTGTTATATATACAAAAACTAGCGGGCGAAGACAATCTTCTCAGTAAACACAGATTAACAAGTTCAGTACTGTTCCTTTTTTCACCTCAGCGATAAGAACATTTGAAATAAGCGCAAACAGAACTGTACTTTTTTCTCGAGTGTGTTTATATTGAATATGTACTTTAGAGCACACTTTATTTACAACTTGCTAGGTGGGAAATTATGCAGCAATCTCAGTTGAGCGTGAAGCTGAATTATAGTAATATTGATTTCTTTCAAATTATCCAATTCCATTTGCTGTCGATGATGTAATGTTTTAAAAACCATTGGAACGTTAAGAAGACATGCACTTTGAAGTGATTTGTTTTTCTTGTTCATATTTCACAAAACGTAAAATAACAGAGTTTTATCTTTCTTGCTTTTTCATGCATATACATTTCTGAAGAATATTAACAACCAAAACAGATAATGATAGAATTAAAAAAAATAGATTCACTAATAAAAGAATATACATCATGCTAAGAACGTCTTTATTTTAGAGGGCGGAATTTCTATAATGTAGTGAAAATAATCTGAAATTCTCTTATACTCAAAAACTACTAAAATATGAAGACTTTTTCATCCTGTATTTCAATACCATGACTCTCAGTGAAGACATGAAAATTGGACATTAAGAACTAAGTCTCTAGTCGATATTTATGGTTGTAATCGAAATTTGGGACAGGGTCATATTATCGATAAAGTACACCTAGTGTTTTGAAAAAAGAGAGTAGTTTTACAAAAGCATGCCCAAGTAAGATTTTTCTATTCATTGCTGATATGTACATTATTATCCTTGTCTTTCATTGCAAATTTATTTTTTTTAAGTATTATCATTCAAGTATGTAACAGTTAAAGGAAAAACCAATGCAACATCTGTTCAATGTGAGCGTGGATTTTGATTTTCGTTTATGACGTTGCACTTCCGTTGACCTTGACGCGTAAAATATAAAATTTCATAGTTTGTGTCTAGCATATTTTTTAAAAATGATTATTTGCTATTAGGATTGCAGAAAAAAATGTTTTTAAAAGTAATTAAATGTTTCTTTTACAACACAAGTCTTGATTGTATCTTGTTTGACTACTTGTTTGATCGCAATTCAACGACTTTTGATCTACATGGTTTAAACTTATGTAGAATCTTTAACCGTTGCCTGAATTGTATTCAAAATATATACCGGGTATATCTTTTTTACCAAATATTACAGTGACATCAGTCATGCCTCACAATGAAAAAGAAAATAGTACATAGAACTTGAACATGGTCATACAGGAAAACAACCTCACTATGATCGTAAAACTTTTTAATAAAAACATTTAAAACAAGAAATGTCAGAACAAAATCAGTAGCACAATGAGTTTCAAAAAACACACAATAAGACAAAATACATCTCAAGCAAAGAAAAAAATTGTATTATTTAACCTTGGTGTATATACTAAGGTTGAGAACACACGGATAAAAATATCACACTTGAAATGAAATGCATGTGAATAAAAAAAAACAAAACGCTTTAAATTTTAACGTTTAAATGTAGACTTGTAAACAAAACATCAAAATCTAGCAGTGAAAATGATAAATCATAATAAACAATAACTAAAATATAGTGTGGTAGTTAGTCTTTGTCAAAATCTAGCAGTTAACATGATAAATCATAACCAACAATAACTATAATATAGTGTGGTAGTTAGTCCTTGTCAAAATCTAGCAGTTAACATTATAAATCATAATTAACAATAATTATAATATAGTGTGGTAGTTAGCCTTTGTCAAAATCTAGCAGTTAACATGATAAATCATAATTAACAATAACGATAATATAGTGTGGTAGTTAGTCCTTGTGATTGCTGGGCCACTGCTGATTCCACACGGATAGTTATTGTCCACGAACTCTATTCTGCCCTCCATGGCGGTATATAATGGAGACATGTCCTTGACGTAGGCAGCGAAAGCATCTGTATCCAAATTTCCTGCAGGTAAAATAACCTTTTTATAACTTTAATATTTTAATCAGTTTATTCACAAGAAATATATAAATATATTGATATTAATATAATAAGAAACAAGTGGTTTTAAAGATAAATAACACAAACTTTTTCCAGAAATCAGCAATATTTCTAAAAGATTTACATTTAAATTGGTATCCTGAATAATGTGTACCAAGTATAGTGGGAGAAATGTATAAGATTTTGTCATAACGCAGCACAGTTAAGGTAACAGTAAGGAAGCGGGGCCTAATTTGTACGGGAAATGTTTACTATGACGTCACGCATAATATAAGGTCTTCAAAATACCACAAAATGAAATTATTTGCTATTTCAAACAGCTGGATAGCTGTAAACTACATACAAACTTACTATTACATGCAGTTTTGTCGTCTGTTAAATCCCACACAAACGATGCATCGATCGCAATGCACTTGTCAATGTGACGTCATCTCGCAAAAATGACGCAGTTTTTACACAATCAGAGGCTGATCAAGTCACATTTTTTACAATGAAAAATGTCTTTTGTTCTCAAATAAAAAATTATTTGCGGTAAAATAAAAAGCCATTAATTTGGATGCGATGTTTATTTTAGTATTTTATTCATAAACTGTATGTGCATTTATCAGACAAGCGATACTGTCGTGTGTTTGTATGCAGATTCATTGTAAAAGTAATGTAAGGGCCCTAATAAATCGATTTAACATACCCTCAATGTATCTTGTCAAAATTTACACATAAACTCAAGAAGCATTAAGATATTTGAAAAGTGCTGCGAACCTCTTGAAATCTTGCAAATTAATTAATTATAGCTATATTTAATGTAATTGACCAGCAAAATATTCAACCTGCCGTCCAACAAATTAAATTTTACCAATTAAAAAAGGGAATCTATTTAGGTTCGCAGCACTTTTCACAATCTACATATAGTGTTGAAAAGGATTATAAAATAAACTAAGATTTTTAGCTTGGTTATGCCCTTGCAATATTGAAATTTATAGATGACCTCTAAACTGCAAGTATAATTGCCAAAGTCATGTGATCGACATCAAATGACAAGTCTAAATAAAAAATCTAAATGTCCTCAACATGTAGATTTAAAGCACATTAAATTTTTTTTATATCAGTGAATTCCTAAAAAGATTCGCCCATCCTAATAAAGTATGTATTTTTTATCTTAAAAAATCGCCGATATTTCCATTTGTAACCTTAACTGTGCTGCGAAGGTAAAAATTTGTCCAAAATTTTGTGTGGAATTATATAGAAAGTAAAACAAAGTCTCATATCTAAGGAAATCCTACGACTTCTTTATATTTCAGGGTTTTATTATTCATGTCATTTTAAATCAAAATCAGTCAAAAAATATATATCAATCCATGCATTCATTTTTTGTTTGTGTTAAGTACCTTAAAATACTAGAATGATCTATAAAAAAGTTTATATTCTTAAAAGTACAAAAGCATCTTTGCGAATTTGAAGATTAGTACAGTGTCATTAAATTTGTATTTTGTTTTATTTTTCCTTTGTTTCCTAAACCTGTAAATTGTCTTTTTATTATAATTCGAAACAAAACACCGTGTATTTGATAAGCATTATGTAAAAGATAATGTAGTAAATATATATTTTTTTAATTTACCTTGTCAATATATTTTTTATTTAGCATACTTGACATGGATGTGTGAGCCTAATAGCTATTTAGACTTTTTCCACATTATAGATCACTGCTTCGATATTCACCCAGTAGAAACACATTTTTCATATGTTGAATATAAAGAATACATGTGATACAATCAAGTCTTCTTTGGAAAAATTAATCATTTAAATGTGAGCCATATAATGGGATTGACATATAGATATTATACCTAAATGATTACTTACCAACTACATGATCTTGTCGGGCATTGTCTCTGAGAACTGTATAACCATCCCCGCCGGATAGTATAAAGTTGGACAAAATTACCCCATACATTTTATTGTTGTCCAGTGGTTCATATTTCGGAATGTTACAGTCTGAGCATATAACTTGAATATCTACAACTCTTTGGTTTATTGGTTTATTTAGGTTGTATTTCACCCTTATTCCTGAAAAAAATAATTTCAAACTTGCAATATATGTGAAAAGAAAAAAGGAATCTGCACAAAATGCATTTAACCAAAAAAGAAGGAAAAAAAACCATCAACATCCTTCTATAGTGAAACATTGTATTTACATGTACATCACATGGCTTTCGAGGGTGACATACCAAAGTATTTGCCCCAACGTGACATAGAAGCCCTGGAGTGTTATGTCATCCGATGCCGAAGGCAAAGGGTAATATTATACTCCGGGGCTTTTCTTTAACCAACTTGCAAATATTCTGGTAAAGTCTCCCGAGATGCCATGTGGTACATGTATATGTTATATAACTTTTTTAAAATAAAAAAAACCCGTCTCAAATCGATTAGGCTTAGACAAATGATCCAAAGTGTTTTCTTGAGCGGAAGAATTACGCTCCATTGTACTCTAAAAATACATAGATATATTCATAGAAGGCAGAAATTTGTATTTAAAAGGACCTTGTTACAAAAATTACAAAAATAAAGCAGAATTACACATTGTAAGAATACATGTACATTTTTATTTTACCAGAAACTTGTAGAAATCCTCCATCTGGATCAGACACACTATGTAAGGAAGCACTGTGCTCCAAAGCTGTACGTAAATATTTCCCCTGAAGCTGAATGGTCTCCAAAGTACTACGAAAAGGTTGTGCTTCAAATATGTTTCCCATCAATATCTGCCCTTAGAATGAAACGAAGTTGAGCTAATAAGATTTTTCTTGCAAGATGTACGTATAATTGAAAAAAGATCTTCCTTATGAATAAGAAAAAGCAACTAGTAAGACATGTTTTTTAAACATTGATATGGAATTATTCAAAACATTAGTTCTCGGTTTACCAAATCTTTTCATTTTTCTTAAATATCGAATTTTGAGCACAAAGCAACTTTAGGGCTATGAGCTACATTATTGTCCAATCGTAAAATGCGAATATACCTCTTGTTTATTTTTAGCTCACCTGAGCCGAAGGCTCAAGTGAGCTTTTCTGATCACATTTTGTCCGGCGTCCGTCTGTCTGTCCGTCTGTCTGTCTAGCTGTCTGTCTGTCCGTCTGTCTGTCTGTAAACTTTTCACATTGTCGACTTCTTCTCAAGAACCGCTGGGCCAATTTCAACCAAACTTGCCACACAGCATCCTTAGGTAAAGGGAATTCAAGTTTGTTCAATTGAAGGGCCAAGCCTTCATTCAAGGGGAGATAATTGGGTATTAATGAAAATTTGGTGGTATGTTTTAAAAATCTTCTTCTCAAGAACCACTGTGACATTAAAGATGAAACTTATGGGGAAAGATCCTCGGGTAGTGTAGATTCAAGTTTGTTTAAATCATGACCCCCCTGGGGTAGGGCGGGACCACGAGATGGCTGACCAAAGTTTTACGTAGAAATATATAGGAAAATTCTTTAAAAATCTTCTTCTCAAGAACAACAAAGCCACAATTGATCATATTAATATGGAAGCATCCTCAGGAAGTGTAGATTCAATTCTGTTCAAATCATGACCCCCGGGGGTATGGCGGAGCCAAAAGGGCCGACCAAAGTTTTACATAGAAATGTATAGAAAAATTCTTTAAAAATCTTCTCAAGAATAGCAAAACCATAATTGATCATATTCATATGAAAACTTTTGGATTTAAACTTTTCAATAATAAACCAATTTATAAAGAAATATATAGAAAAATTCTTTTAAAATCTTCTTCTCAAGAATAACAAAGCCATAATTGATCATATTAATATGGAGGCATCCTCAGGAAGTGTAGATTCAAGTTTGTTCAAATCATGACCCCCGGGGGTAGGGCGTGGCCACAATGGCTCACCAAAATGTTACATAGAAATTTATTGGAAAACTCTTTTAAAAAATTCTTCTCAAGAATAGCAAGACCATAATTGGGTTTACTTTTGGATTTAAACTTTCCAATAATAAACCAATGACTTTTTCCTAGAAAGGTGAGATGTGGCCCACGGATTCAGTCCGATCGAATTCAAAATTTTGAAAATCAAAATGTGTGGATTGTTATATCATATGTGGATTAAAACCCGTTAACTCCT
This sequence comes from Saccostrea cuccullata, assembly GCF_032062105.1. NCBI lineage: Eukaryota > Metazoa > Mollusca > Bivalvia > Ostreida > Ostreidae > Saccostrea > Saccostrea cuccullata. The sequence goes on from NW_026941399.1 coordinate 13,245, forward strand.
GATAATTTATTCGAAGATATATGTGTATATTTTAACTTTACATTTTACCTCCTCATTAAAGTTATAAGTATGACAATGACATCTTGTATGCACATTAAAAAGGAGGTTTTATGAATATTCGTAAAGGCTTTTAAAAAAATTCAATTACATTTGTGACTTCCGGATAGTAGTTAGTACTTATATCGAAACACATTTCAGGCAAGTTTAACAAATATATAGAAGTCAAGCAAAATATATCGTAGTAGGTTTTAATACTTTGTTGATAAAAAGGCTAATTTGAAACTATAAAATTTATGTCAAAATTAGTTCTTCTA
>NW_026941400.1:0-13195 GCF_032062105.1 Saccostrea cuccullata
TCAAAATTAACGCAATATTTTTTTTTTTAAATTCCTTCAAACGTTCGATGTCTTTTTTAATGATTTCAAAGGGTTTTTAAATAAATTACCCCTTCCTTGTTGCAATTTTGTTTGTTTGAAAAAAAATTACAAAGAAAGGGGAAAAATAAGCCTCTGTTTTAACAATGTCTTTAATAGTTTCTTTAGACAAATGCATATGATGGCAGTATTTTTTAAATTTCCCCTTTTTTTTCCTTTGTACATTTAATTTGTGGAATTTCTACTATTTTGGGACCCTTTTTTCAAATCCCTTTAATTCTTGTCACTAATACTTTTTCCATGATACCAATAATTTAACTTTCTCCAAGCGAGTCACTATTGTTTTCTCATATGTTTTCCATGAATTATATGAAATTTCATCTAAATCTCTTTACCAATAGGATCATTTAGGACAAACAGTGTTTCATTATGTGGTAAACTTGCAGTAGAAAATAAGTCTTTTATTTCTCTGACCTCATCACAGGTTTGATAACCCATCCTTCTTCTTTTAATTTAAGTGCAATGTGCTGGATGACTGCCTTTTTCCCCGCATCCAGAATTACCGACAACTGTGACAAGATTTTGACTTTTAATCTTATCTTCTACAAATTGACTTGCTGTCGTAGGGACAAACTGGCTGTCCCCCTGCCTCCAACTTTAAAAATATATTCTTTAAAGTTGTGTCTATAAATTTTAAATGTATTATAAACAATTCAGTTGATAACATAGTGATATTTCAGAGGAATGCACCTTTTTACTTATGAAATGGTTAGAGTGAATGAAAACTTTTACCAACAAAAAATTCTCTTTAAACAAGTTTTCAGTTGATAGGGTTTAAATTTCCTTGCAAGAATGTCAGAAACGATATTTATGTAATGTAAATAGTCGACCGCTTGTGGTTTGAATGTCTGCTCTAGACAAGTCGGGGAATAAGGACTTAATCTTTGCGTAAAAGGTTTGAATATCACTGTGGGACGTGGAGCCGGTCCTTTGGGTCAGATCTTAAAAACCGTGCCCCCCACGCAATAGATGCTTGAGCGGAAAAGATCTTTCTAATGGCCCTGGTCCCCATTATGGTGGCAGCTTTCAACAAGCTAATGGTGGAAATATAATGAAAAATGATAAGCGAAACTGATTTCAAAATCACATGATCTACAATATCTATGTGGTTTTTTAGCAAGTCTTCCAACAATCTATTAATTTCCCGTGGGAACCAAGTGCGCTCTTTTATAAGCAGACCTATTTTTGTTTTAATATGAAGCAGAATTTATGCAAAATTTTATGCATGTAAAAAGAAACACTTGCTGTGGCCTTTAAATACCTTCGGAAAATCGACGACGTATTGTCAATTGACAGTGGCAATTTCCATTCCTACGTTAAAACGATATATCCAGGAGAGTTTGAGATGTAAGATACCACAGATTCTTACACATCTGTTTCATAGACGTTAGTGGTAACCTAACAACCTAGTTATTTGATAGACGTGACGACTTTAACTTTTCTATCGTCAACTTCCCTTACTTGTGCAGCAATATACCTTCAACAAATGCATACGTAGTGTATATATCTCAGTTGATTCGATACGAAAGAGCTTCCTCTACTTATGAACAATTTTGAAACGAAGTAAATTTTTGACAAGCAAATTGACGAAACAAGAATATCAGCAGTCTCGTTTTAAGTCATCATTTTGTAAGTTTTATGGTCGATACAATGACCTTGTCAAATGCTGACTGACGTTTTTCATACCAATTGTTAGTCCATCATTATACACTAGATTGACAACGGATTTTCCCGTTATTTCATGATTACATGTATGTCAATGAGCACACGGCGGGTGCGACCGGTCAGCAGGGGATGCTCACTCCTCCATGGCACCTGATCCGACCTCTGATGTTTCGGGGGTCCGTGTTTGCTCTGCTCCTATTTTGTATTGTTTGATATTGAATACCGTTCGTTATCTCCATATCCTTCTTTAGAGGTCCCTATTTCTATCAATATATTACATTTCTGAATATTCCTAGTACGGGTGAATTCATATTTAGTGTATTCTTGAATCCTACTTTATAGGTAAAATATGTAAATATGCTCTTAACGGGATTAATGAATTACGTAAATAATTTTGAATCATATATATGTATTTTTTTCAATTGTTTTTACTCAAGAGATAGTGAATGTTATACATCGATTACAATCAAGTTATATAAATATATAGTGTTCTTTTTAATAAGTTGAAATAATTATTGCCCCCCCCCCCTACATAAACCTTCCCCACTACCACCAACTTTACACAAAAGCCATTCAATACTAAAGTCCACAAAGTATTTCTCTAAATTTAGGTTCTGTTAATAAAAAAATGGTTTCTATAATTGCAAGATGTTGATTTCAGAAAGCTCGACAACAAACCTTCCTTAAGTGACTCTTTCACTCTCTCCAGATGTGCCACCTGTGCTGAAACTTCAGATTGTTCATGGTGAGAGGCAATATCTACAAATTTCAATATTTAAAAAAAAAACAAGAAAACAAAGTAAACTACACAGTGTAGAACCTAGTGATAATCATATGGAGTTTATAAAAAAATCATCAAAATGATGCCGTTTCAATGCAAATATATTTCTAAATGATAATAATATATGAAATTAATTTACGTACATGGTATTTTTTTCACAATGAAGAACTTTTATTTCGTTTGACATTTGAATTGTTAACTTTGACTAATTAGATTTATTAGTGCTATTCTATGATGATTAACATATCGATTATCCACTCTTTTGTTAAAATTTCAGAGAACTTATATGTGAGAAACTTGCCTCGATTTTAAAATTGACCATATTTAGCACATGATCTGAAGTATCGAAAAAGTAGAGAAATATTATGCTCATTTCACAGGTGATAAATGACTGTTTTTACATTATTTTATATTTCATATTACTACTCGTATAAACAAATTGCATTTTTATATAACTATATAAATACGGACAGCTGGTGATGTATAATTGCAATTCATCTTGTTTTTTTAATACAATTTAATGGTTAGTTGACCTTTGCGTCTATTGTAAAAAGAACATCCAAATATCCAACAAACGTGGCGGTCTCTGTGGTATTTTTTCTAATCGTGTAACGAATCAATGTATGAATAAGACACTACTTTTAATTAATTACTAGTAGCTGAGGACTCAGAATAATGAAGTTATAAAAGAAGTTATAAAAGAAATAAAAGACGATAAACAAAACCGATTTAAAATTTACACGTGTTCCTGCGTACTCCCCATTTCCATCAATATTTCAAATTTCTGGCTATTTTTAGTTTGGATTAATTCTTGTTTTTTTTATTTGTTTATTCTTGAACTCCTTCGGCAAAATATATAAATATACGTGCAAGTAACGGGATTAATGTTTTATGGATATAATTTTGAATTACATAAAAGCACTTTTGAAGCATAAAAGATGATGAATGTTATACATCTAATGTAATCGTGTGATATAAATAGGTTTTTTCTTTGTAATTACTTGAAATAATGATTGAAATATACCCCAAGAACCCCACTATCACCATCTCTGCACAACTGTCATATATTGCTAAAGTCTATAGAGTAATTCTCTAAATATAGGTTTTGTTAAAGAAAAATGTGATTTTTAATTGGAAGATGATTTCAGATAAATCTACAACAGACCCTCTTGGCTTGGTGACTCCTTTAGTGTTGAATCTTCAGACCTTGCATGTTGAGACGCAATATCTACAATTTACAATATGTCAAACAACAAAGTTAATCATATAGTGTAATACTGAGAGGTAATCACACAGACTTTTAAAAAAAAATCACAAATGATTATGGTATGATACAAAATGGTACAGTTTTAATGCAAATATGATTTGTACTATTCTCAAATATGAAACTAATTTTAGAACATCGTGTTTTTTATAGTTCAAATATCATCTCACACGGCATTTGAAATGTTAGTTATAACGAATAAGATTTAATAGTGCTATGCTATAATGTTTGATTTATCTATTGTACACTAAATTGTTGAAATTTCAGAAAACTCGCAAACGAGCCTCCATCACTCAACAGATACTCTCTTGATGTGGATCTTGTGTTAAGTCTTTTGTCATTGACTTATTATACCCCCTCTTGAAAAGTGGGGGGTATATAATAATCGGTATATCTGTTAGGGTTAGGGTTAGGGTTAGGGTTAGTATATCTGTCCGTACGTCTAGCTGTCCGTCCGACCAACTGTCATGCTTTATCTCTTATCCGCAACTCCTCTTATACTACTGAGCGAAATTTAATGAAACTTTCACAGAATCTTTTACATATTGCCATTGTGCAACTCCTATTTTACTTTTTTATTCGACACATATTTTAGGTTTCCGATAGCAAAACATGGACATTGCCATTATATGTTTACCCATGACGTCACTATAGAACTTCTGAATAACATTTGATAGGACGACTTATTCCTCCTTACACATTACCGTAAAACATTATTTAGCAACACATGGACATTATGGGAGGCGGGGGTATCATTTAGTGAGCTCATTGCTCACAGTACCTCTAGTTAAAAGTGTTATGCTTCATAAGATCATATCCACCTTCTACTCCTAAATAATCCTACCGCCTCCCATATGAATATATTAATATAAATCTTGAAATATGGATCTCGGTAACAGTAGATGGTGTTTTCCTGTCTTCCATCAGTATGTTTTCCTGTAAATTGGTACCTGCTAGTATTATACCCCCTTATAGAAAAGCGGGAGGATATATCATGATCGAGATGTCCGTCCTTTCAAAACGCTTTGAATCCACAGCTCCACTTACACCGATGCATTTAATTCAATAACACTTTCACATGCAGAACCTTTGCTGCATTGTGTTACAAGGTGTTATTGTGCATTTTTTATGTTACCTTTGATCGGATACATATAACGCAATAAAATGTGTTCTACTAGTTTACTTTTTCATCTAACACCCCTTTCATGTTCCCCAGAGCAAAGCAGAGACATAATCATATGGGAGGGGGAATCATTTAGTGAACTCATTGCTCACAGTACCTACAGTTTAAATCTTGCTTATTCCACCCGTTTACTCTGTTATGCATATATTAAAGCGTTTATTATGAAAATCAGAACATTTGATTTTAGTTCTGTAACATTTTCTCCATATTGAAGCATAATAGAAAAAAATCATTGAAGACCATTCCATTATACATGTACAACTTCACACATGTATCCGTAAAGTATCTAAACAAATTATAGATAGTCAAAACTAGAGGCACTTTGAGCTGTTAGCTCACTAGATGATAGCCAGTTCCCTCAAGTTTATAATGATATTAATTAAAATCGTTGGTTTGATTTGTGAGATCCAAAATAAGTGTCAGATCAAGTAGTATTGACTATTAAATTGTGTTTATTTTTTATCGCCTCAATGAAATACTTCTTTTTTGACAACAAAAATAAAAATCATCAAAAAGAGTTCAAAATTTGCTTTATACTTTGTCTTAATGGTTTTATAAGGTTTTTATTCTTTTTTTTATTTCTCCTTGGATATTCATGAACTTATGTTATTTTTCTTGAAAGTGATTCCACGTACTGCTTTCCAAGACGATATTGCATAAAATATGGAATCAAAAATATCGAACTGTATGATATGAATAACAGAGCCTAAAAATTGTAATAACTTGTTCAATTTTTTTGAGAAAAATGGCTTAAGTAATTATTGTTTTGAAAAATTAATTTTAACAGTGGCAAATAGCACAGCATTTTTTTTCTTTTAAATTGTTACTTTCCTAGACAATTATCACATAACGTGACAAAGATCCATGACAAAGATACACGATATTAGCATGTTGCTAAATTGCATTTTTATACTTCTGGCACTTGTATTTGATTCATTAGTTCTATGATGATACTTCCCTATTTTCATCCTTGCAAGCCAGGGGTTCTGAGTCAACAACTGCAACTAATGATAAATTTTTAAAAATTGTACACGTTCTTTTTAAAACTTTATATGGATTTGTTGTAAAAATTCTTTAAAATGCAAAAATGATTGTTTGATTGTATGTTGTTTAACGTCTCTCTCGAGACTTTTTTCACTCATATGGAGACGTCACCGTATGCCGGTGAAGGGCTTCAAATTTTGACCTTTACTCGGCACTCAGGGCAATTGGTCAGTGAGGGATCTTTATCGTGCCAACACCTGCCGCTGACACGGGGCTTCGGTTTTTAAGGTCTCATCCGAAGGACTCGCAACTTTCCCTTCAAAGTGCCGAGCGCATGGCGAAGGAACAGTTGCTCCCATTTAAGGACTAGGTCAGTCGCGGCCGAAATACGAACTCACGACCTCCCGATCACGGAGCGAGCGCTCTACCGACTGAGCTACCGTAAACGGTATAAATGCAAAAATGTTATATTTTGTGGATGAATTAATTGATACCTAGTATCAATTTAACCTTACAATTTTTGGTCGCTCTAAAAAGGGGTCATTTTTCATCGTGGTAAAATTTTCAGAGAACGTGTGGGGAGTCATTTTCTGTCGTTGAAAAGTGAAAAAAGGACAAAAATGCCTCCCTTCACGTCGAATGCAAAATTGAAGGGAGGCAAAATGACCCCTTTTAAGAGTGACTCAAAATATAAAATTTGAATTTATTTTGAACATATTAATAAACCCTTAAACTGGAATTCAATGTTTATGATGATTTTTTTTATTTTTTCCCCATGCATTTTCTAGCTATCTTGTACTGAGGTTTATTGATAATCTTTGCTAGCTAAGGGTTTCTGATATCTGCTCTTCTCATAAACTACTGGCATACGGCCCTACAAAAAGTTCGATTTTGAGATCATGACGAAAACAACCACTTCTTTTCTCATCATCATATGAAATGGGTTTATGAGGAGAGTAGCGTATCAGAAAAACTTGGCTAGCAAAGATGAATATGTATATGCAGTTATATTGTAGGATGAAAACGGATGACATTTACATGATGTTTATGATTCAAACAAAACAATACAGGGAGAGGGATTTATTTTGAAAAAAAATACATAGAGAGACGATATCGCTTCAATAAGAATCTCTTATCAAAACTTCTCCAATTCATTTTATATATACTTTTAGAAAATACCTCCTCAGACATTACTATACTCTCAAAAAATAAAATACTCTATACGACTTATTTAATCAGAGAGGTAAAACTATAGAGAGTGTTAGAGGCTAATATCAGACCTCCGTGACTTACCCCCTCCTCTCATCTGTTCATTTACTATCTCTTGAAATAAACCTTCTGTTTCAGGATGTTGATTCTTCCTGGATCTTGTATAGCGCACATCTAAAGAAGATGGCTTGTCTACGTGTACACATAGAATACATTAAATATCACATCTTTTCTCTTGATTATTTTCAGATTTATACAACAAGAGAGACGCGCTTTAAAAGTTGTTTTAAAACATTTGATATTCTCCTATTCATTTATTTATTTTCCTTTTGCATAGTTCTGACAGTATATGTACTGGATTTTATAGAAAATTAAAACAAAAAAAAGATAAAGATTACATTAAATAAAATTTACCCCTTTTCTTTGCATTTCGAAAACGTTTCCAAGTAAATCCTGAACAGATGAATATGAAAATAATTACACCTATAACACCCGTTAGTATCGCTACCCAGTTTTTATCAATAGAAGTATCTCCCTGATCGGTAGAAGTGGTACTTGATAGCGTGGTTGTATCGGTTGTAGTAAGAAAGGTCCATTCTTTAAAGTCACTACAAAAGTTACGTTTTTGTGTCATGATTGGATTAATACATGAGCATGGTATATTATTTACAATAAATATGTAGTTTTCTTTGTAAAATTACCTGGTTAGATTCGGACAGGCAGGGTCTGCTATATAACATCTTTTTTTTTTGTTGATTTTTGTGCAAACTGGAACTTAACAAAAAGCAGAAGAAAAAGTTATTTTTTTTTTCAGAACAGTTCTATTTTTGTAATTTAACATAACTATACCCCGGTAAAGCTGTTACAATAAATGCTCTTTAAATAATCAGCAGTAAAAAAAAACATTGTTAAGCAGGTATCAATTCAATGAGACAGGCAACTTTTAAACAACATGTGTCATTTTAACTTGTGAATACTTGTCAGATTTTAAGCTATGAAGGGCTAATGCGACAATGTTATTAAAGGTAATCCAGCTACTGCAAAATAGATGTTATTACATCGTATCTCTTATTACTAGTTCTTGATATGGAGATGATCAAAGAGGTTAATCTGGAACATCGAGCTGCACAGGATAATGGGCATTGAATGTTACATATAAATTTATTCATCAATAAAACCAAATTTATTTTAACAAATATTTAGGCTCCAAGGAAGGATTAGTCAAACTGTCAGGTGTTTTTCTTCCAAATCATTATTGATAAGTAATAGAGCCACATGACTTTGAAAATATTGTCATGGCCGTGATGTTATTTCAACTCATTTACAATATAGAAAACATGGTACGACTGGAGGTCGTAATTTTAGTTGCTTTAAATATTTTGAATTGTATGTTTATGGAGAAAACACGACCAAGGTTAAATTTATTAGACATATTTATGTAGAAACCCAAAATAGTTCTTTGAAAAGATTTATTATCATTCCATGTTTTCTCTCTTCCATGAAAAATCAGACATAAACATTTTATCATAAAACGGGTGTAGTTTTATACATGTATCTTGAAAGGCGAAGCCAATCATAATAAAGGACTTCGGTTCTGAAAAATTAATACGTCAATATTAGGAGATGTGGGATTTTTGGAAAAATTAAAAAAAAACAACATAAATTGTTTTTCAATTAACATTGGACACAATTGAACGAAAAGAGGCTTGATTGTTAGATATTCAAATTTAAAACAAGGAAAACGAGGAAAAGTAGACAAAACAAAGAAAATGTTAGCTGTTTCATCTGAAAAAAAATAAAAAAATATAACCTTAATTAAATGAAATAAATGCAAAATTCAAAATGTATCAACAGACATAAAAACAAGAGGAAAAAATGGAGATCTAAAGCAAAATCGCTTAAAGATGGCGAAAAATCTTTAAAAACTTTTTGTCTTTAGAAGGATATGGAAATAACGAACAGTATTCAATCTCAACGTCCATTAAACAAATATACAAAATAGGAGCAGAGCAAACATGGACCTTCAACACATCAGAGGATGGATCAGGTGCCAGTGAGGAGTGAGCATCCCCTGCCTACCGTTCACACCCGCCGTTTGCTCGTTGTCATAATTAGGAAATAACGGAAAAATCCGTGGTCAATTCAGTGTATAAATAATGGACTAACAATTGGTATGAAAAACGTCAGTCACATTTCATTTAATGATAAATTGTATTTGCTGACAAAGTCATTGTATCGACCATAGAATTTACGAAATGATGACTTTAAAAGAGACTGTTGATATTCTTGTTTCATCAACTTGCTTGTCAATAATTTACCTCGTTTAAGAAATTGTTCATACGTAGAGCATGCTCTTGCATATCGAATCAACTGAGATATAAATGCTCAGTATGCAGGTAATAAAGGTATATTGCTGCATAAGTAAGGGAAGTTGACGATAAAAAATTTAAAGTCAGCAAGTTTATCATATAGCTTGGTTATTAGATTACCATTAGTTTCTTTTTCAGGTAAAATATCCAAGATAAAGCAGAAGTGTCGGACTTTGTGGTATCTTTTATCTCAAGCTCACCAGGATATATCGTGTCGACGTAGGAATGAAAATTATCATTATTAATTGACAATACGTCGTCGATATATCTAAATGTCGAGTTGAAGGCCACAGCAAGTGTTCTTTTTTTTCACATAAAGATTTTGCATAAATTCTTTTTCATATGAATATAAAAATAAGTCTGCTAATAACGCAGCGCAATTTGTACCCAGGGGAATTAATAGATTGTTGGAATACCTGGTCTCCAAAAACCACATAGATATTGTCGATCAGAAACTAAGCATCTTTTTGATGTCAACTTCAGAGTACTTATGTGTGCAATCAGAATCTGGTTTGACAAAATAATTTTTCAAATGACCAATGACGAGGTAAGTAAATTTACGAGTTCCATTTTTGTTGAAGAAGCAGCTGTCAATGATATCAAAAAGCCTGGAGTTTAATTTGTCGTGGGGAATTGTTGTGTATAAAGTTAAAAAGTCGTAAGTTTTTATGCTGTTGATTTTTGTAAAGTCTTGTGATTTCAAACTGTCCAAAAGTTCTTTAGAATTTTTAAGTATCCACATCTGATTTACACCACTTCTTGAATATATAGTTGTACAGTGCTCTTGAAGTTTTTCCTTCACTACTGTCAATATTTTAGTGAGAAGTAACGAAAGAGGCTTGGTTGAACATTTACTGGAACCTGCAATGTATCTTTGTTTGTAAGGACTCTTATGAAGTTTCGGAATCCAATATATATAAGGTAGTTCAAATTCATTTTGGCTCTGTGGAATATTAAAAGTATTCAAAACTGACAGGTGATTCTGAAGGATTTCTTCCTTAGAAAGAGAAGTATATGTTTAAGTAGGATTACCACTTGTAGAATTAAATCCAAGTTCTTCTAGAATGCAATTTATATAATGAGTCTTTCAATCGAAAACAATGTTGTTACCTGCTTTGTGGGGAACCAGTACGTACTGATCGTGTAATCTATCTAATTCTTTTTTCACTTCTGGTTTATTGAACACAGACGGATAATGGTTTTTATTTTGCCCCTCAATCTTTTAAAAGTGACTTTAACATGGATTTGATACATTTAAACCTTCTGAAAGGTGTCAATGTCTTCTTTTTCAATCCACCCATCGTCTGACGTAATTTTCAACAGAATCCATAATATTTATGAAATTCCGACGCCAGTTGAAGGGTGGGGTTCCCCATATTTAGGACCTTTTAAAATAAGTGATCTAAAGGGCCCCATTGAACTATTTTTACGTCACCTGTAATAACGTGTCCAGCATACTATAGTTATAGGGCAAGAAGAACATGAACACGAAAGGGGATTATTTTTCAGATAGTCGAAATCCAGGCCATGTAAAGTGTTTTTGTAATTGAAAAGTTTGGAAGCATTGGTGATATATATTTGTGGAAAAACAAGGCGTAGTCTTTAACTTGAAATATGGTGGAATACAAGACTGGACCCTTTTGTGATTAAGAATATTACTTATATTAACCGCGTCAATTCCTTCATTGGCATATTGAAGTGTAAGGAAAAGACGGATTGTTTTAGCTGCATTTTTTATGAAACGTGCGGGTTGAAAAAGCCTATGATGTGCAATATCCATAATCACAGAACCGAGCCTATATTCAGGTGTCGAGGAATCTAAATTTGGATGTTCCTTGGGCTTTTCAAGAAGACTATTTAAAAGTTTCAAAGGGACAGAGTAAAGTTTGGTTCGAATATGATGTAGAAATGATGAATTACAAAAATAAGTTTATATTAGATAAGTACTTTTAAGTAGTTAATAATAGAATTTTATGCGAAATAATGAAATCTCAAAGAAGACAGTTCTTTGAAAAACTACTCAATAATTAAATTTTCCAAATTTTACTAAGAAGATTTTTTTAAAAGTGAAGATCTTGATAAAGATGAATGTGAGAACAGCTGCGCGTCCAGCAGTATCTTTGTACGCACAAACATCAGCGTCATTTTCTTTGAGGAGGGGAAAAGAGAGATACAAGCGTAATTAACATGTTTACTTTTTAGCATATAGCTACAGAACTGTAGCTTTCCGAATAATATATTGACCGACCGGAGAACTACATGCGACCTGTAACCAGTGTAAGTTCATGTAATTAAATGTTTCAGTTTCAATGTTTTAAGTATTTCTATTAAGTGCGTTTATGTTTGTGTTGTCATGTGTGAATGTCTACGTGTGAGTGTTTATGTTTGATAGGTGTGACGTATTTGACCATTTCCGGTTTGACCAGTTTCTATTAATAACTTTTCACTAACTTTCCCGCGGCTAACCATTTTCATGCACACTCGGCGCTACACCCTTGACGGGAATAGTCATCCTATACATTAGTAGCTGATTTATATAGTGTGCCTGGTAAATATATTTATTACTTATCTATATCTTATTATATTTGTAATTTAAAAGTAAAGTCAGTATGGATTTGTAAATGTGTATTAATTATAATGACAGTCAGTATGGATTTGTAAATGTGTATTAATTATAATGACTTTATTTCAGGTTTTTATTATATTTCCATCAATAAATAATATACTTGTCAAACCACCACTGATTGACTTGTGTTTTAATTCATGTTCATAATGAACCCAAGTACCGACATGGTCTACACACCCATTGAAAAAAAATGCCTATTCATAACGCACAAAAAGTTGCGTTTAGTTCTTAATTAATTCTTGCCTCAATCTAAAAAAAAAATTCAAAAACTTTTTTTTCATCTTTTCAAGTATTTTCGTAGTTGACTTCTGCGCGTTGGACAGAATTATCTTGCAAATCAAGCAAAATGGCAGTATAAATAGACGATTATTTTTATTTCGATGATTAAATTTCGGGGCCAGGACGGTGATGAACAACTATAACAAGGAATGTTTTGTTGTGGAAACAGTGACAGTATATTTAGGAACACACGGTTGGTAATATTTTGAGATGACTTTTTAAAAGCGTGGAAAAATAAATCAAAAAAGGTCACTAAATCAGGTCTACTGATTTATAAAATTTAGCCCGTGCGTTATACTTAATGAAGACACGCAGCCTTGTCCTTATGTAAGCCAATATTACCTCTGATATTCTTCAAAGAATGCAATATAGATAATAAACAACGATTATTCAATGAACATGGCATTATGAATAGCTCTACTGGCATATTTTTCATGATGCACGCAATTGCTCATAATCGCATGTTCACTGAAAAAAAATGTTCATTTCTTAAATAATTGATCAAATAACACTCACAATCCATCATAGTTTGGACTGGGAGGGTTTTTTTTGGACAGCCTTCAGGAAAATGTAAACATGACTGGTTGTTTAAATATCCAGATTGTAGTACCATGCAATTTCCTGAAGATCAAGAATTTAATCAAGTATGTTAACAGTACACATATGATATTTATTCGTGGCTAAAAACATATGTAATTTGATTTATTGAAATTTTAAACTCAAAAAATTAAAATTGACTGTTTGACAAATATAATAG
>NW_026941401.1:0-13207 GCF_032062105.1 Saccostrea cuccullata
TTGCTTTTTTCTTAAATGAAATGACACTTTTAAAATAAATGATCATATTTGGTCTCTTTTTATATTGGAGCTTCTTGACCCTTGCTCAGAAATTCTCTGCTAAATGCCTTTGTTGAAGATTTTAAGATAGACATTCTCAATATGTTTGCTCAGCTTCGTGCTAGCATGGAAAGTAGATCCATGATTAATGAGACACAACTTTAATAGAGAGTTCAGTGTGATGAAGTCCCCAAGTATAGGTTATTCCTCAAGTTTTAAACAGCAGGGGGCATCAAAAGGTAGAAACTTATGAACCAAATACAACTGAAATTATTTCAGCAGTTTCATATAAGTAACTGTAAATTAATTAATATAACATCATGGCATACTCTATATATATGTTCTTGAGAAAAAATTGAGAACCCCCACCCACCCCCATATTCCCATGTCAATGCCATATAATGCATCCTGCAGTAGCATTTTTTCTCTCCATCAATTGGCTTTGAACCCCTGACCCTCTTTTGATCTTTGTCCTTCATTATTATAATGCTACCGATCTACACCTGCCCTCTAAAAATGTATCAAAGAATCACTGAGCCATGAAAAAGTGACAAAAGTAGTGAGAATTAAATATACTTATACAGCAAGATTTTAACTGTCATTAGCATTTTACTACAGCAAAGAATTTGGGGAAGTTGTGTTTACTGACATTTCAAAATAGTAGATATGGCAAGAAATTAGTCCTGAGAATAAATGAGAAAGTTCTACTTTACTGTTGTAACCATTGTAACCCATTTCAAAGCTCAGTAACTGTTGTAACCACTGTAACCATGAAATAAAGGAGAATAAATGAGAAAGTTCTACTTGTAAATAGGGTATTGTAACCCTTGTAACTGGTTACAAATGAACATAGATGAAAGTCAGGACTAATTCCTTGCCATATATGTGTTTTTCTAAGTGTGTCTGAATATCCTCATTAAAATAAAAATAAAAATTCGCTGAAATTAGCACATTTTAAAATGACATATTTACTGTATATATATTTACATTTGCAAATGTTTTCCTTTATGTCTATGGTCGAATGCAGTGATAAAATTAATACATTTACCTAAATACTGTTATCGTTACTGGGGAGTGCACATCATGCGCATATTGCAATGATTATATACCATTTAACTTTTATTGAAATGTATGTAATCATAGGTCGTGTGAAAACAGACAAACACTCCTCTATCAGGGTTTAGGTCATTTATTTAGACACAGTGATCAGCAATTTAGAATATTCAAAAGGTATAGCCCTGAAATATGATAAAACAAAAATATAATATATCACATTGAATAAATCCTAGTAATACATCATTTAACGAGGCCGAGTCTAATTATTTCTGCCCTAGGGATTTTGATAATTTTTTGATAATTAACTTTTACTGTTATATTTATTGTTTTAGGTTATCCGATAAAAATATCGAATGTTTACCACTCCGTTTTCTCAGTGGGCCATCTTAAATGTTGTCAAACTTTACTATTGGACCCTATGGAAATTTGTTGGAAAATCGCCAAATTATTATATTTTTTCAATATTTTTTGTACTTCTGCCCTAGGGATTTCTTTTTCATTCAAGTAAATGAAAGTAAATGTAAAAAGTCACCAAATTGTGAATTTTCAAACAAGTTCACCATCTCGACTGGTCTAGGTCGAAGCCAAATACCTCTAAAATTGCCATATTACGGTAAAAATACATATCTATGGTGACGTTGTTAGAGCCATTTCAACGTTCTTTTTCCAATAATTGTCGTAAAATCACATTTTCAGATCAGTAGGAGTTGCAAATAATGTTTATTTTGTATCAAAATTAAAATAATTAATAACTTCATGAAATTAAAAAGCTGCGCAAAGTGATGCGCACTCGAATTAGACTCGGCCTCGTTAAATACACATCTAGTTCTCATAAATAAAATAAGAATATCTGATACGTCTTCCCTCTATGACCTCACAGTACATGTGACGTCACAATAGGTAAATCATATACTTTACAACAGTGAAGGTTAATTTTAGCGTTAAACCAAACTCTCGCAATGTTGGAAACAGTAAGAAAGACCGTGTTAAGTAAAAGCTTAATTGTCTATCTGTGTGTACTTCACCTAATTAAGGTCTTCCGTTTCAGACGGAAGACCTTATAGTGATTCTACTGTTTTTTCTTTTTATTATTATTATTATTTTTTTCCCTTTTTGTTTTGACGATTTCTCAGAGATGACTGGACGGATTCTCATGAAATTTTCAGAGACAATAGAGAGTCAAAATATCTTTCAAATGCAGTTTTCATTTTTTCAAAATTCACTTCCGGTCGTCAGATATGTCCGATTTCCGCTTTTTTAAAAAAAAATTTGTCCCAGTCATATCTCAGAAACGGTAAGAGATGAAGACACCAAACTTATATGAGTAATAGATCTTGATAAGTAGGCGAAACCGTTTGGGTTAACACAGTTCGCCGTCACTTCCGGTCGTCACAGGAAGTGATGAAAGAAATCGAAAATTTCAACTTTTCATTTTTGAAACTTTTTTTGCAACACAAAATAGTATTTCATTTGTAGTTTCGAAATATGTCAGTCCCACCGGAAACAAAAACGACGACTTCCGGTTATAAGAGAAAAACTACAAAATTTGAGTATTTTTCTTTCCCATAAATATTTTTTATAGATAAAGTATTTTTAATGATTTTTGGATATGTTATTCAGACTGCAAATGTCTACAGTAACGTCAAATATCTTTGTAAATTTCACTTCCGGTCGCGTGATTTCCTGTCCTCAAAATGAGAAGTTATCATAGCTAGATCTCGTAAACGGAAAAAGATTAAGACACCAAACTTATACAATTGGTAGATCTTGATGAGTAGGCAACTTCAGTTTGGATAAGATTGTCCGCCATCACTTCCGGTCGTCACAGGAAGTGTTCCAAAAAATCAAAATTTTCAAATTTTCTTTTATGAAACTTTTCTGGCATGACGTTATAATATCTTATTTGTATTTTTAAAATATATCAGTCCAACCGGAAACAAAAACGTCAACTTCCGGTTTTAAGAGAAAAACTGCATAATTTTAGTATTTTTCTTTCCCCTAAATATTTCTTATACATGACATATTTGTAACGATTTTTGGATATGTAATTCACACTGCAAATGTCTACAGGAAGGTCAAATATCTTTGTTAAATTCACTTCCGGTCGCGTGATTTTCTGTCCTCAAATTGAGAAGTTATCATAGCTAGATCTTGTAAACGATAAGAGATTAAGACACCAAACTGTTTCAAGTGGTAGATCTTGATGAGTAGGCAAAACCAGTTGGGATAACATTGTCTGCCGTCACTTCCGGTTGTCACAGAAAGTGATCAAAGAAATAGAAAAATTCAAATTTTCTTTTTTGAAACTGTTTTTGCATCACATTATAACATTTTATTTGTAGTTTCAAAATGTATCAGTCCCAACGGAAACAAAAATGTCAACTTCCGGTTTAAAGAGAAAAACTACATAATTTGAGTATTTTTCTTTCCCATAAATATTTTTTATAGTTAAAGTATTTGTAATGATTTTTGGATATGTTATTTAGACTGCAAATGTCAACATTAGTCTCTAATATCTCAGTAAAATTCGCTTCCGGTCGCCTGACTTCCTGTCCTCAAAATCAGAAGTTATCATTGCTGGATCTCGTTAACGATAAGAGATTAAGACACCAAACTAATAGGGACGGAAGACCTTGTTGAGTAGACAAATCCTTTGAGTTTAAGATTGTCCGCCGTCACTTCCGTTTGTCACAGGAAGTGATCAAATAAATCAAAATTTTAAACTTTTCTTTATGGAATCTTTCTTAGTATTACCTTATAGCATCTTACTAGTAGTTTCGAAATATGTCAGTCCCATTGGAAACAAAAACGACGACTTCCGGTTATGAGAGAATTAACCGCATAAATTGAGTTTCTTACTATCCCATAAATGTCTTTTATAAAAAGAGTATTTGAAATGATTTTGGGACATGTTATTGAGACTGCAAATGTCTAGAGAAACCTCAAAATGAGACCTTTGACCCTTACTCAAAAAGTAATAAAGAAATATTCATTACCTTTATCTAGATTCAGCTTCAGCTTTAAGTGTTTATCTCAAGTTTACCTTTCTCTCTCTCTCTCTCTCTCTGATGACCTTGACCTTTGACCTTGATAAATGACCTTGTCCTTTGGCCCCATTGACCCAAAGGTCACAATCAAGCTTAAGGTCGTGGAGGTATTTGCAACTCTTACTCTAACAAATACTTATAAAATATCCCCACCCTTCTCTAAAAAAAAAAAAAACAATCAACAGCAACGTAGAGAAAATGTCTTCAAGCCAAATGGCGCGAAATATTGACATAAGATTCGGAATAAAAGCAAGAAGAGACCTGAAAGAAAGTGTCCTGAGAGTTTTAAGGTGAGTCTCTAAACTATACTGAAATTGTAGTGAATATCGGCAAAATCTGCATTTTTTTCTGTCTGAAATTTAGTTATTGCTGAGCATAAACATTAATTAAAGCTCGCATCGGCTATTTCTACAATTGTTGTAAATAACATTCGATTCTTCTGCTCTATTACGACATTTTAATATCAAGTATTCTTGCTTTCTTGGGTGTATGGAATTTATTTCAATTTTATTTAGATTAAAATATGAATCCATCGAATTTTGGAAATGGCGATTTTTCCTATCAATTAAATTTCCACGCAATTTAGATAGGTTAAATCAATTGCAGTTACCCCGCTTGATACGATATGGTGTTGAAAAAATGCCCATGACTCACTCACTGTTTTACCGGGATTTTGAATTTCCTCTGCATTTCCTCTGAATTTCCTCTTTCGCTTTTACAACTCTGTATATGCTAAGTGTCATTGCTTCACTGCAAATGTATCCCATAATTATTTTAATCATTTTCCTATATACAATATCACATCCAGGGAATATCTCAGTTTTTTAAGAAATTTGACCGGGACTTTACTACGAAACTATTTCTTTCACTTCGAAACTATTTCCTTCAACCTTAAAATAATAAGTTTACAAAATACCTCTAATGTTGTGGAAATTGATGGCTCAGTGGTAAGCGTGTCCGACTTTCATACTAATGGATTTGGGATCGAGCTCAGATAGAGGAATTTTTTTTTTTTTTTTTTTTTTTTGCATTTTGTCTATTTTTTATTAGTTTTTTTAAATAGAAAAATATCCTTCTTACAGATAAACAGAGAAGAACGGAAGACCTTAGTTGTTGCTGTAGCAACAAGAGTTTCTAGTTATCTATCTAATTGTACGTAGCTTAATTGTCTAGCCATGTGTAATTCGCTTAATTTTTTATATGTTTGTACTTAGCTTAATTGTCTATCTGCTTGTTAAATTAGCTGAATTACAATTATCCACCTGTATGTAGAAAGCTTAATTTTCTTTCTGTGTGTAGTTAGTATGTCTATCTGTGTGTGCCTAGCTTAATTGTCTATCTGCGTTTACTTTTCTGAATTGTCTATCTGTGTGAACTTAATTTAATTGTCTTGCCGTGTGTACGAATCTTACATGTAATTGTCTACCTATATGTACTAAGCTTAATTGTCTATCAATGTGCTCCTAGCTTAGCTTAATTGTCTGTCTGTACGATGCTTATTTGTCTTTCTGCGTGTACGTGGCCATATTTAGAAGCACTTTATCTTTTTTATCTTTTTGGTAGTATAACAGATCTAGATATAATTTACAATATATATTCTATTTTATGAAATGGAGGATGGCGGGTTTATGGATTCCAATTTGTAGTTGTTAATGGAGTTTAGGCCTCTCAAACATTTCATTAAAGTACTACATACTAACGTAAAATTGAAACTTGATCTATAAATTCTCACACACCAAAAATTAGATAAATAAGCCTATAGTAAGAATTTGCAGAAAATTCTTAAAAATTAAAAAGGCCGACATTCCGTCAAAAATCACCTAAAAATTGTGTACGGTTGAAAGTGTGTTGTAAAGTGCCCAAGTGTAATCATATTTTCCTTTTTTCAGTTAGTGGAAGAATATCCAAATTTGGGAGGAAGTCCATGCAGAACTGATGCAAGTGATAGAGGTGGTAATATTTCATTCTGCATATTGTTTGCTCTTGTTTTCCCAATGCAACGTGACCAATTTCTTTCTTTAATATTTGTAACTGTTAACAACAAGACAAAATTGATAAAATAAAAAATGTTCAGTGTCAGATTTCAAAACCTAATACAGTAACCTGTTTAATCCGACATGAAAGGGGGGTGCCTTTGATAAGACAGGATATGATTTCACAGTGTTAAAAAAAGACAAAGAAAAAAGTAAAACAGGAATAAATGGAAGATTAATTTAAAAATGCTATATTTTCACAATATCGCTTGGAAGTTGTACATGAACTATCTGTATTACTACTATCCGTATCACCAAGGCTCAACTGTATTTAAAATTAAATTGAAAACCATTTCTGACCTAAAAAATTCTTTCCAATTTTACCCTTTCGTATTAAAAGTCTTTTTTACTGCACAATCCATCATCGGAACCTATGCAATCCGATACCCTGTCTATTCCGACACAAAATTTGTGTCCCAAAACATGTTGGATTAGACGGGTTTCACTGTACTATATGTATATTGTTTTAGGTGTTGCTAGTCATATTCAAATTAAAATTATACATATTGTATAATGTAATAACATGTACGTATATTGTTTATCAAGACAATTTGTTTTTTGTATTATTATTTCTTGTCTGAGGCATGTGTTATTTTTATTTTTTTTCATTCTGAATTAGATAAAAAAAGAAACCAGCATGACTACTGGTTACATGTACGAGCAGAATATGCTGATATGGACCAAGGTTTGTAAAAGTAAAATATATATTCATTTCAATATTTAAAACTTAACTGTTTAACAAGCTAAGTTAGATAAAAATGGATCAGAAGTTAATTTTTTTTATAAAACAAATAAATTCCTTTAATGATGCTCTAAAACTTGGTCATAAAAGGTGTTTCAGGGTATAATTTGTAGGTATATATAAACAAGATGAAAATTCATATTTAAATTTAAACTGTAAATTCCAATGAAAATTAAGAAAACTAATCATGGATAGGGAAGGGTTTTTTTCCATATTAAGCAAAAAAAATATATCCAGATTGCCTACAGTCTTTCAGAAAACGGTAATTTATACAGGTATGTTCTTGGCTTCCTCTTTAAAATATTGTCATATTTAATATACAGTGGAGCCTCATTTATCCGGAGGCTTTGGTTCCTGGTCAATTTGTCCAGATATGTGAAGCATCCGGATATCTGATTTACCAGTAAACAAGACAAAATAACATTAAAAATATTTTGTTCCCATGAAAAGTTGTTCAGTTGTACTGAAGCATCCGGATATCTGGCATCAGGATATCTGAAGGTCCACTGTAGATATCTGGGCTACATTTCCTGTGATTTTGAATTGAACAGCATGAAAATACTTTATTTTATACATAATTCTATTTGAGCCATAAAGTTCGGTAAAAAGAAAGTTGAGAGATATTATGATGTCAACGACTACCTTACCCTCCCCCCCTCCCTCACTGCACGAAATAGGTTTGTCATGCTTGGAAATGCGTTTAATTTTTTTTCTCTCGTCGAGACGGGTCTAGGGTTTTCAGTTTGAGAAATGATGAAAGAAGATGGGCACATTTGGCGTGTGATCTACTCTTAAAACATCTTTGTAAGGAAAGCTACAGCAATTGTACCAAATACATAATAAAAACTATATACTTGTATAAATATATTTGATTGAGAAATCTTTTTTTTCCAAGCGGAATTTTTTCAAACTTTATCTTAAGATATTTGTAATACAAATATCTCAAGATAAAGTTTGACAAAATTCCTCTTGGGAAAAAAAAAGAAGATTTCTCAATTAAATATATTTATATGAGTATATGGTTAACAGTATTATTAATTTCAATTCAAAGCGTAAAATTTAATATTTTATATTTTTTTTAAATCTGGCAGATAGAGGAAGGCATCAATGAGAAAAAAGACGCAAGTTACTTTGTAATTTTTTTTATTTTGACCTTTTCAAAAAATATAGTGTTGAAAAGTTACCCCCAAAGAAAATAACATATATTTCATATTACATGTATTATAATGACTGTATAATTCTTAAACTCATGGAATTGTCTAGGAATCTTTCCATTTTTCTAGAGGAGATTATTGTTCAAAAAGTGGAAAGGTCAGTGGGGAAAATAAATTAATTGAATTCTTATTCTCTTTTGAACCTCTGGGCCAGAAATGACAAGATACTTTACGAGGGTTGTCCGTAAAGTTCGTGGACAAGCTAAAATTTAAATAAAAATAGTGTCATTGATATTTATTATTAACATATTTATAATCCTTCACTATATTTGAATAACATATAAATGTAAAATTATATACAATTTCAAATATATAATTACAATTATGGCTTCATTATTAGACTTTATATGGTGACCCGGAGCACCACAATACTTTGATTAAAAATTTATTTATTACTTTATAAATATCATATTGTATAGTGATTTTTTGAAATCTTTGATTTTTGAAATCAGATAATTCTTCAACAGAAATCCAGAACTCATCAACTGGAATCATCAATCATTGTTATACAGCGGGCCTGGAAGAACACATGGAAAAACACGACCAGGCAGCAACCATTCCTGAGTGGCTGATTTTGAGAATTCAGGCATGGTACAAAGGCAGAAAACAATACAAAACCTACAAAGAACTTAGACAAACAGTTCTTGTGTGTCAGAAGACTTACAGAGCTTGTAAATTAACACAGTCAGACAGAAGGAAATTTTTAGTCCTTAGAGGAGCAGCTCTGACTATCCAGGCGTTTTATAAAGGTTATAAAACAAGATCCAAATACCAAAGGATACAACAGACCAAACCAGTCTGGGTCTAGAGCTCATAAAATACAGACATTTGAAGAAAGCCACAACCACCATTCAGAGGGCTTAAAGGAACTACTGCCACAACAAACTTGTCAAGGTTAGATCAAGTTAAACATGTTTTGTTTGTTAATAATCAAATGAATTCAAAGGAAATAGTTAAAAGAAAATTGCTTTGGTAAAATGCATTGTTGTTTTTTTATGCGCCCGAATTTTTTCGGTGCGCACATTGTTTTTGTCCTGTCTGTTTGTCTGTTTTTGTCTGTCTGTCTGTTGTCAACTTTAACCTTCGCCAAAACTTTTGAACCATAAGAGATAGAGACTTCATATTTGGTATGCATACTCCACTAATAAAGTTCCTTCAAATGACATCAAGGTCAATGACCTTGTGACCTTGACTGTGACCCATATGCTAAAAATAGCTTTTTCAACTGTTTGTCATAACTTTTGAACCATAAGAGATAGAGACTTCATATTTAGTATGCATACTCCACTAATAAAGTTCTTTCAAACAACACCAAGATCAATGACCATGTGACCTTAATTGTGACTTATATGCTAAAAATAGCTTTTTCCACTTTTTGCCATAACTTTTGAACCATAGGAGATAGGGACTTCATATTTAGTATGCATACCCCACTAATTAAGTTCTTACAAACAACACCAAGGTCAATGACCTTGTGACCTTGACTGTGACCTATATGCTAAAAATAGCTTTTTGAACTTTGTTGACGCCGGGCGCATAGTGTTTCACAAACACATCTTGTTTAATTTACTAAAATGTTTAAAATTTTGTTTTCTTTATAAGAAATTATTAGTATTATGAAACAATGAATTAGTAAATTGTTTGTTACAGGATGTTATTGTCCCAGAGACATGTTCATGCCTCAGAGTAGATTTGAACCTAGGACCTCTGGTTGCCAGTCCAAGGCATAAACATGTCTACATTGTACATAATTTACTGGTAAGCCATTTGATTTTCATACCTATAAATTTATTTTTAAAAAAAGCATTGTTTTATTTGTTGAATTAGGAAAAAAGACAAGCGTATTTATAACAGAAAGAACTTCACAGTGCAGTCAAAAAACAGGTGAAGTAAAGGTTACAAATTGTATAAAAATGTCTATGAGTATCATTGATTAGGAGATCAAGTTTTAGTATATGTTGTTTAAAATAAGGTGCCAAAATACTGTTGAGCTTCAGTATATCTTGAAGATCAATATATCTTATGAATACCATAAAGATATACTGTATTGTGAGGTGAAAGTCCCAACCCTGATATCTCGAATTATTTGGATATCTCTAGGGTGTTTATAATGACCCCCTGTGTTTGATATAATGAGGTGTTACTGTAGATAAATACCATATATGTGCTATTAATATGACTGATCATAATGATATGATGATTCTTGACACAGATAAATGAGTAAAATTTGTTATTTGCAGAGATGTGTAAGAGGGAGAATATGTCGTTGAAGCTAGGTTCTTGAAGCTCATCATATCTGTCCTTGTGATTGAAACAGCAACATTAAAATGGATGGATGTCCACCATGAAACGAAAAACATTTTAGAATTGGCCACCACAACGATGAATATGACGGAGGTAATTTTACTTACAGATGAGAAATCAAAAATTTTCTTCTTTTCATCAAGGGCAGATAACTCTTAAAAAACTTTTAATGTGCAAAATGACCGCCGCCTTACATGTTTTCAGTCTAGTGAATTTGGTTCATTTTACTTTTAACGTTATCTAGCAATGTGTTTTAACCAGTTTAAAATTATTTAAAATCCCTCAAAATGCCTTCATTATACATTGAATACATTAAATGTAAACAAAGAATAATGCAAGATAAACCAGCACGAACATGGGTTGCCATTCCACATCGATACCCATGACAATAAAGCAGTCAGTTGTAAATGATATCAAAAATATGGCACATCCCTGTTTATGAGTCTTCTTCAGCTTTAAGCAATAATGTTGGCCATGTAACAGAGAAGCATTGGAAGCTCTTTTTTTTTAAAGATTGTTTACAACATTGGGGTTTGGGGTGGGAAGTTGGCCTGAGAGTGTGTTATGACACTGAGGTCATGTGTACAAGTTCAAGGTTTCACAGAAATATTGTATTATTTCCTTACATACCGGAAGGTATATTCCGAGGGAACATGGAAAGTGAAACAAGAGATTGGCCAGTCAGAATATCATTTTATCGCTCACAGTAATTCTTAGATTTGCTCTCCTCAGACTTACACTCTAATTACATGCAAAGTCTTGAGAGTAGGTAAAAAGAAGAGATTGATTAATTGTGTGTTGTTTAAGGTCCCATTCAAGAATTTTTCACTTACATAGAAACATCATCACATGCCACTGAAGGGCTTCAAATTTAGACCTAAACTTGGCACTCAGTGAGGTTACGAGAGCTAAACAAGAGGTGAAAGCTCTTATAGGAATCAATCTCAACACCGCGTTTTATACTGTACATACCATGATACCAGGGGTGATCAAAAAGTTTGCGAACTATTTCTATATTTACAAAACCACAATTCAGATCAGAATGAAATTTGGCACACCTATAGTCATGCACATGTTCTATAGATAACATGTAAAAAGTAATGGTTTTCTCCATCATTGTGACGTCACAATGTGAAAATGATGTCAATTCAATGTGACCCGTGACAAAAAATGGTTGTTACAGTCTTACTCAAGGAAGGAACAGCTGTAAAGTTTAACAAATAACTTGGAAATTCCTTTAAAGTATCTTATTATAATTTGTACAAGGTTAATGAAGAGATTAGTACTCGATCATAAATTGGATTGACTGTTTTAGTGAAGGGAGGGTGGCGTTTAAAAATTATGTTTGTTCTGTAGCCCAGGTTGTGATGGTCACCACTCACCATACTCTTTCTTGGAAAAGGATATTCTTATCCAACCATCCTATTTCCGAGATTTGGCCATTTCTGACATATGGACTGATCTTGTTATAAGAATTTACTTGCATGCTAAGAAATATAAGACCGGTATAGCTTCCATGAACAGAATATTTCGGAGTATGTCACGTGACTGCCTGGATCATGTGTTTTGTGCATGGGCAGAACGGTGGCAGATTAATGCATAAAAATCAACAAGGGCTACTTTAAAAAATAATGAACATTAAAAACTAATTTTATTTGTTTTAAGAAAGTTATTCAATTGGTTCATGAACTCTTTGATCACCCCTCATACATTATTAAAAGTACTTCAAAAATAATATTGAATATGTGGCTTGGAATAAAAATAGGTAGATTTATACTTGCGAACTCTTAGCTACCAAGTATGTGTAAAATTCTATTTATTGCTTGTGTGTCAGCTGAAATGTAGTGTTGCACAAGGTACTATCATTCCATTAACAGCGTGTCACTTTGTTTGATAGACTGTGGTAAAAATTTTGCAATTTGAGTGCTATATCAATTATTTATCGAATATGTTTAATTTGACTAAAATCAATACTACTTTACATATGAAAAACATAATCCAACAATACCCAGCAACACTGACCAATCGTATCAAGAAATTCGTTTTCCAGCGCAGCATTTGTAGTCAACGGAACACGTGGTCAGTCAAAGCCCGTTTACTGTCCCCCCTAAAGTATGTGTCACATTTGTTGTGATTTGACCGAAGGAAGCTAATTTTGTTACGTATGAGAAATATCAAAAGCATGAAATAAGTAAGTCTATGCTTTGAAACTATTATAATACAGTCAAACCTGTTTTAAGAGGCCACTTGTGGGAGAATGACAAATTGGCCATATAAGACAGGTGGCCACTTATTCCAGGTTTCAAACCAATGAATAAAAAATTGCGACCACAGTTGTATATTTATTTTCACTCGTATCCAGATCCACAATTTCAACACATTTAAAAAACTTGGGAAGTTTTAATATATGATATAGATATGCATTTAATAAATATTTATATAACACAAAAGGTTATTCGCGAGACTGACCGCTTTACTTGATAACCAAGGTGAAATTGTAACTAATGTATTGAGTTTATATCATGAACATATTCACTTTCGTATATATATACGAGGGGGTATCAAAAAGTTCGTGGACTAGCGCCATAAAATTAAAACCGTTTTACATGTAGGTATATCAATGAATTTTAAAATATCTAGTAAGCATCATCTTTTCTATCTACAGAATAAACCAAAAATCATAAATTTTATTTTTTAATAAATTAGTAATGTTTTTGTAAGCAATGGTGTGTCCAGGCGGCGCAACCTCAAAAACGACGTTTTTTTTTAAAA
>NW_026941402.1:0-13302 GCF_032062105.1 Saccostrea cuccullata
CAAAAACCGATAAATAGATTTATGTATTTTAGTGTAGTCTACTTGTGTGCCAAGTTATATTGAAATCAGACCAAAACTGTAGGAGGGGTAGCATTTTGAAACAATTTTACAGATATTTCTATTTTTAGTAACCACGGCAACACCGTTCATCGAAATCAAAAACTGATACACAGAATTATGTATCTTAGTGTATTCTACTTGTGTGCCAAGTTATACTGAAATCAGACCAAAACTGTAGGAGGAGTAGCATTTTGAAAGAATTTCACAGAAATTTCTTTTTTTAGTAACCACGACAACACCGTTCATCGAAATCAAAAACCGATACACAGAATTATGTATCTTAGTGTATTCTACTTGTGTGCCAAGATATACTGAAATCAGACCAAAACTGTAGGAGGGGTAGCATTTTGAAACAATTTTACAGATATTTCTATTTTTAGTAACCACGGCAACACCGTTCATCGAAATCAAAAACTGATACACAGAATTATGTATCTTAGTGTATTCTACTTGTGTGCCAAGTTATACTGAAATCAGACCAAAACTGTAGGAGGAGTAGCATTTTGAAAGAATTTCACAGAAATTTCTTTTTTTAGTAACCACGACAACACCGTTCATCGAAATCAAAAACCGATACACAGAATTATGTATCTTAGTGTATTCTACTTGTGTGCCAAGATATACTGAAATCAGACCAAAACTGTAGGAGGAGTAGCATTTTGAAAGAATTTCACAGAAATTTCTATTTTTAGTAACCACGGCAACGCCGTTCAACGAAATCAAGAACCGATACACAGAATTATGTATCTTAGTGTAGTCTACTTGTGTGCCAAGTTATATTGGAATTAGACCAAAACTGTAGGAGGAGTAGCATTTTGAAAAATTGTTTACAGACAGACGGACAGACTGACGGACAGACAGACAGTCAGACAGACGGACAGACGGACGGACGCCGGACGCATTACTATTGCATAAGCTCTTCTGGTCTCTGACCAGTAGAGATAAAAACTAGATACGATCTCGTTGCGAGCAACGAGAGGTCTTCTCCGTTTTAGGAAAAGAAACCCACGTAAAATCGAGCTGAAAAGAGATTCAAAATTTTGGTCACAAGGAGGATTGAACCCATGTTGCCAACGTGAATGCGCTTTTTTTTTTTTTTTTTACTTTTTTATCCCCAACGCGCTAACCATTAAGCTATTGGGAGTACTGCTCTAAACATACTTGCGTATACTTTTGCAAGAGTTCACCTGTCTAAGAATTATAAAAAGCATTCATTATTTCGCGCCAAAAGCCACGAGTAAATATTCGCGCCTTTTCTTTGGACTGATCTATTAAATAGGTATGATAGCTTCAATTAAATTTTAAAAATAAAACATTCTTAGAGCCTTTATTTTATTTCGACGTTAAGAAAGTATATGTAATACATAATACACATTACATATCGTATCTAGCCCAGTTACACTAAAGCAGTGAAACGGAAATTAAGTTTTAAGATTGACACTCAATTGCAACTTACTACTGTAACGTGTCGGACCTGAGCGGTCAGTAGGTCCGTGCTCGGATTACCGAGTTTTACTGGGGATATGATTGAATGCAATATATACAGATAATAATATGACATCTGCCTGGTGTCTTTAAATCAAATGACCTGAGTGCTTTGTACAATTATATATCTTCAGTTAATACCGGCACCTGCCTGGTGCCATATGACAATTGCCCCACTATACAACTGACTATATAAGTCAACAACCACCTGCCTGGTGCCTTTTGATTTAGCCTTTAACACCTGCCTGGTGTCTTACTGCTTACCAAGTTGGCTATATAACTCTAGCCAAGTAGCTACAATATATTGACACAGTATTTAACTTTGTACGAGCTTCTCTGTCCTATTGACAAACCTATAGCTAATGTCACACAGCTATATTTTAACTAGTCACTGACTACGGCAACTTTGCACAATTTGATTTGATCGATACACTAAATGGTTTCTGTACCAAAGTGAACACACAAGCCAATTGGCTGTACAGCCCCCTTGTACCTCAACTTAATCAATGATCATAAGTTATCAGATATCATATTGATAAAATACAACAGACTGCCTTTCTTTTGGCAACACTATTATTATTTTCTAACAGAACATCATTTATCAATAATACTTGTATAATTCTTTTGTCAATTGACCAATTAATTACAATATTTACATTGATTATCTATTATAATATAAACAAGTAACGGGAGGTAACTCCTCCAACCATTTCACTACTACGTGAGAGTCGAAGTAGTTTTTTTACATTTCATGTATCCTTATGTCAGAATCGTTTAATCAAACGCTCAGCTGCCTCCATAAACCCCTACTCGCGAAATGGCAGAGTCTACGGAGACAGCCGCCATTTTGGACCCGCTTCAGATTTTTGAATGTTAATATCTAGACTTTGGATTCGTCAATATTCAAACAGATTATATAGTAACCATCATTGGAAATGTTTCTATTACCCAAGCTTAAAATACTTCAAAAATATTGAAAAACAAAAAAGTTACAAAAATCGACTTTTGAAATTCGCATCTGGTAACAACAGGAAGTATTGACGACGAACGAAAAGTTGCGTCCTGGATAGTAATTACGACGATCTATCATCCCTGAAAGTTTCATTTTGATATCTTTTACCGTTCTTGAGATAATCTGTGGACAAAATGACATTTTAAAATCAGGAAATGTCCCGTAACTTGGCACCGATAGCGAATCTTCAAAAAATCTCTCGGATAAAATAACTTCAGATAATAACACATTGTTTCCGTAAATCTCATGAAAATCCATCCAGAAGTCTTTGAGAAATCGCGTGCACAAAATTAGATGGGCGGAAAAATAATAATAATAATAATAATAACTAGAAACGATCTCGTTGCGAGCAACGAGAGGTCTTCCGTCCGATTCTGGAAAAAAAACTGGTAAAGTCGAGCTAAGAAGTGATTAAAAATTTTGGTCACAAATTGAATCCAGGTCGCCAGCGTGAAAATCCAATCCGCTTTTTCTCCCTTTTATCCCCAACGCGCTAACCATTACGCTATTGGGAGTACTGCTCTAAATGTACTTGTGTATACTTTTGCTACAGTACACCTGTCTAAGAATTATAAAAGACGGGCAATTACATGTATTCATAATTTCGCTCCAAACGCCACGTTAAATCTTCGCGCCTTTTCTTTGGACTGATCTATTAAATAGGTGTGATAGCTTCAATAAAATTAAGAAAAAAGAACGTTCTCATAGCCTATATTTCGAGGTTTAGAAAATATATTTAACACATTGTACACATTCTATAGAAAAGTAACACAAAAGCAGTGAAATGACTATAATTTAATTTTTTTAATTTCCCGTCTCAGAAGTGAACTATGCCGATTAGTTACACTTTCATAAAAAGGTTGAAATGTTTCGCCGAAAAACATGCCTCGCTCTACGACAGTCAAGGAATCAGATACCATTTATGTTCAATAAATTGATTCAGATCTTTGAGAAAAGAATGTTAATATAAACTCCATTAGACGATCTTATTAAAATGGTTTTCTTATTTTTGTCTTTTCTATTCGTTTAATATCACACAAGTGTGCATGGGAAAAACAGTGGTTATACGTTTTATACTTACTATATACATGCATCGATATTGTTTCTTGAAAAACTATAACTTATAATTATGATTTAAGATCTGTTTTTCCGTCTTGCAAAACAAATGATAATATAGTTATCTCTCATTTGCACATTTAGTCTTTTCTTTTTCTACTTTGAGAACCAACCAAAACCAGTTACAGAAGACGTTTGAGAAGACCCTGGAATAAATCTTTAGTTTGACACAGGATTGTAACGTGATTACTAGGTGATCTATTAACGCGCAAACCATTAAGCTATTGGGAGCACTGCTCTAAATATACTTGTGTATACATTTGCAACAGTACACCTGTCTAAGAATTATAAAAGGCGGGCCACTATTGATAATTTCGCGCCAAACGCCACGAGTAAATATTTGCGCCTTTTCTTTGGACTCATCTATTAAATAGGTGTGATAGCTTCATTGAAATTAAATAAATAAAACGTTCTTATCGCCTTCATTTTATTTCGAAGTTAGGAAAGTATATTTAACACATTGTACACATTACATATCGTACCTAGCCCAGTTACACTAAAGCAGTGAAACGGAAATTAAGTTTTAAGATTGACACAGAATTGCAACGTACTACTACGTGAAAGTCCATATAGTTTTTACATTTCATGTATCCTTATTTCAGAATGGTTTAATCAAACGCTCAGCTGCCTCCATAAACCCCTACTCGCGAAATGGCGGAGTTGACAGAGGCAGCCGCCATCTTGAGCCCGCTTCAGATTTTCAAATATTAATATCTAGAGTTCAGATTAACCAATTTTCAAACAACTTATATAGTGAGCATCTATAAAAGGGTCACTATTAATGTTCCAAAAATAAATAAAAAATATTGGAAAACAAAAAAGTTAGAAAATACGATTTTTTCAATTCGCATCTCCTAACAACAGGAAGTAGTGACGACGAACGAAAGGTCGCATCCTGGATAGTATCTATCACGATTTATAATCCCTGAAAGTTTCACATTGATATCTTTAACCGTTCTTGAGATTAACCACAGACAAAATGTCATTTTAAAATCAGGAAATGTCCCGTAACTTGGCACCAGATAGGAATTTTCAAAAAATCGCTCAGATAGATCAAGATCATGTTACAACACATCTGTCCTGAAAATTTCATGTAATTCCATCCAGTAGTCTTCGAGAAATCGCGTGCACAAAATTTTGGAAAAAAAATAATAAGAAGAATAAGAAACAGTAGAATCACTATAAGGTCTTTCGTGAAGACGAAAGACCTTAATAATAAGAAACAATAGAATAACTGTAAGGTCTTCCGTGAAGACGGAAGACCTTAATAATAATAATAATAAGAAACAATAGAATCACTATAAGGTCTTCCGTGAAGACGGAAGGTTCTTGGATTTTCAAAAAATCGCTCGATCAAGTTCATGACAGACCTTAATAACTAGAAACGATCTCGTTGCGAGCAAAGAGAGGTCTTCCGTCCGATTCTGAAAAAAAAACCTGTAAAATTTAGCTGAAAAACTAATTTGAAAAATTCGTAGAGATGGGTGATTGAACCAGGGTTACCAGCAAGTACCTTTACTAAATTGGGACAACTCTTCTAAATTTATTTGTAAATATTTCTGCAACAGTATATCTGTCTTGAAATTGTGAAAGGTTGGTCACTATTCATAATTTCGCGCCAAAATCTTCACGCCTTTTCTTTGGAAAGTTCTATTAGAAAGGTGTGATAGCTTCAATGAAATTAAGAATGTTCTTATAGCTTAAATTGTGAGTTTTAAAAGTCATTTAATACGTTCAATGTACGAGACATAAAACATATCGTTTATACGAAAGTAATACGAAAGCAGTTGAATATGGCTATAATTCTTTAACATATTTCAATTTCCCAATTAGTTACACATTCATTAAAAAACTGAAACTGAAAAAAAAGTGCCTCACCCAACGACGGTCAAGAATTAAGATACCATTTATGTTCAATAACTTTAATTAGATCTATTAGAAAACAAATGTTTACATAAACTTCATTAAAGGATCTTTTGAAGAATGGTTTACTTATTTTATTCTTTTCTATTAGTTTGCATGGGAAAACAGTGGCCGCGTTTTATACTCATTGAATATATTGTTTCTTGATAAACTTATGCTTACATGTATATTAATCGTGATTCAAGATCTGTTGTTCCATGATGCAAAACAAAAGGTTGTAGATATAGTATTTCATTTGTACATGTAGTCTCATCTTTTTCTAATTTGAGAAGCAGATAAAATCAATTTGAGAAGACCTCGAATTAAAACTTTAGTTAAAACAGAATAGCAACGTAACTTTGACGTGACAATCAAAGTTCTCTTTTACATTTCATTTATCCATATGATAGTTTCGTTCAACCAAACGCTCAGCTGACTCCATAACCCCCTACGCGCTAAATGTCGGAGTTGACAGAGTTAGACGCCATTTTGGATACGCTTCGAATTTTCAAATGTTAATATCTAGAGTTTGGATTTATCAATTTATAAACAAATTATATATTAAGCCTAATAAAAGGATTTCTATTAAACAAATTGAAATAATTCAAAAGTATTGAAAAACAAAAAAGTTAGAAAATTTGACTTTTTAAATTTTCATCTGGAAACAACAGGAAGTACTGACGACGAACGAAAGGTCGCGTCCTGGATAGTGAATATCACGATCTATAATCCCTGAAAGTTTCACATTAATATCTTTTACCGTTCTAGAGATTAACCGCGGACAAAATGTCATTTAAAATTCAGGAAAAGGTCTGTAACTTGGCACCGGAAGCGAATTTCCAAAAAATCTCTCGGATAAAATAACTTCAGATAACAACACATTGTTTCTAAGAATTTCGTGAAAATCCACCCAGTAGTCTTTGAGAAATCGCGTGCACAAAATTAGATGGTCAGGAAAATAATAATAACTAGAAACGATCTCGTTGCGAGCAACGAGAGGTCTTCCGTCCGATTCTGAAATAAAAAACGAAAAATCTAGCTGAAAAAGTCATTAAAATAATATCAGTCACACGGGGGATCGAAACCGGGTCGCCCGCGTGAAAATCCAACGCGCTAACCATTACGCCATCGGGAACACCGCTTCAAATTTTTAAATGCGAATTTCTCGAGATTGGCTTCTTTAATTCTAAAACAAATTACACATTTCACATTCATTTAGGAGTCTCTATTAACCCAATAATAATCAAAGATAAATAATGAAAAACAAAAAAGTTCAAAATTTTGATTTTTTTAATTCGCTTCCGGTAGCGACCGAAAGTACTGACGACACACGAAAAGGACATTCCGCATATCTAGAAGTCATGCCCTATGTTCTCCAACAAGTCTCCAGTTCATATCTATAGTAGTTCTTTAGATCTCGAACTGACAAAATTTCATTTTAAAATCAGGAAAATGGTCATTACTTGGCACCGAAAGCGAGTTGTTCCAAAATTCTTCCAAAATTAACAATGGCATATAAGAGCGCATAATCCCTGAAAGTTTGATGAAAAACCGATGAATAGTTCTCGAGATATCGCGTGCACAAAATTTGTCTAAAAAATAAGAATAACTAGATGAAACTCGTTGCGAGCAACGAGAGGTCTTCCGTCCGATTCCGGAAAGAAAACGTAAAATCGATTTGAAAAGTAAAAAAAAAAAGATTTGCACACAAGGGGGATTGAACCAAAGTCGCCACATGAAATTCCAACGCACTAAATATTACGCTATCGGGACCTCTACTCTAAATCTACTTGTATATATCAATGATACAGTGCTTCTCTCTTAAAATTATGAAAGGCGGGTCACTATTCATATTTTAGCGCCAAACGCCATGAGTTAATCTTCGTCCCTTTTCTTTGGAATGTTCTATTAAATAGGAGTGATAGCTTTAATGAAATTAAAAGAAAAGAACGTTCTTATAGCCTAAGATTCGAAGTTTAGAAAGTATGTTTAACACATTTTACAAATTCCATATTGTACATATGCATGTAACACTAAAGCGGTGAAACGATTATGAATTTTTTTCAATTTCCTGTTTATCCTCAAAGTGAACTATCCCGAATAGTTAATCGAAAAAGGTTGAAAAGTTTCGCCGGAAAACATGGCTCGCCCTACGACTGTCAGGAATCCGATATCGTTTATGCTCAATAACTTGAATCAGGTCTTTGAGACAAGAATGCTAAAATAAACTCCATGAAGCGATCTTTTAAAAAAACCGTTTTCTTATTTTTGTCTAATTTATTAGTTTAATATGACACAAGTGTGCATAGGAAAAACAGTGGTTAATATTTATATTGACAAAATTAATTGATATTCTTTTTTGAGAAAGCATTACTTATAAGTATGATTTAAGATCTGTTTTTCGGCGATGCACAAGAGATATTAGGTATCAAATTTCATTTGCACATCTAGTCTTTTCTTTTTCTACTTTGAAAACCAGCCAAAACCAATTATAGAAGACGTTAGTTTGACACAGAACTGCAACATAAATACGACGTGACAATCCAAGTATTCCTTTGCCTTTCATTTATTCTTATGTTACTTTCGTTCAAACAAACGTTCGGCTGCCTCCGTAAACACCTATTGCGAAATGTCGGCGTTGACAGAGACAGCCGCCATTTTGGACCCGCTTCAGATTTTTGAATGCTAATATCTAGAGTTTAGACTTATCACCATTCAAACAAATTATATAGTAAGCATTATTAGAAGGGTTTCTATAAACAAGCCGAAAATAAATGAAAAATACTGAAAAACAAAAAAGTAAGAAAATACGGTTTTTTAAAATTTGCATCTCGTAACGACCGGAAGTACTGACGACGCACGAAAAGGTGATTCTGCAAACCACAAAGTCATGATCTATCATCTCCAAGAAGTCTCCAGTTCATATCCTAAACCGTTTTCGATAAAAAGGGGCGACAAAATTGCATTTTAAAATCAGGAAATTGTCCATAACTTGGCACCAGAAGCGAATTTTCCAAATTTTGCATCGGAAGTAACAACTTCATATTATAACTCATATTTTGTGAAAGTTTCATGAAAAACCGCTGAATAATTATCGAGAAATCGCCTGCACAAAATTTTGTCAAAAAAAGAATAAGAATAATAAGAAACAATACAATCACTATAAGGTCTTCCGTGAAGACGGAAGACCTTAATAATAATAAGAAACAGTAGAATCACTATAAGGTCTTCCGTGAAGACGGAAGACCTTAATAAGAAGAAACAGTAGAATCGCTATAAGGTCTTCCGTGAAGACGGAAGACCTTAATAATAAGAAACAGTAGAATCACTATAAGGTCTTCCGTGAAGACGGAAGACCTTAATAATAAGAAACAGTAGAATCACTATAAGGTCTTTCGTGAAGACGGAAGAACTTAATAATGTATAATTTTTTAAACAACAAACGTGGTTTTCGAAAAAAAAAAGTCGTAGGCAATAACGCAGAAAATTACAATTTTCCTAAGGAATTCGGATTTAACGACGCATTTAAAACATTTTATAGTTGAATGTAGAAGTAAAAAGAAAAGAATGTTTCTTTTCAATTAAAAATGAAAAATATTTATATTGATTTTTTTCTATACGGAACAATGGTTATAAAAATGATGTATTGGCAAATTTGAACTGAAAAATATATAAGAAAAACACCAACCAAACCATAAAATAATTTAATTATAAATGTATACAGTATATAAAGGGAAGAGGATTAGACATTTAAATACGGTCCTACAAATTTCATTAAAGTTGTACCGTGTGAATTCCTAAAAGGTATACATTTTAAATATATAGAAAGTAATGTTTTCTTTTTCCGCGACAGGTACATGTAATAATTTTTTGCGATTATATTTTTTCCCTTTTTGCGATTTTTTTAAAAATGAATTTTAAGCAAAATTAAACCCAACTCTTCAAAGTTTTAAACCCCTATGATTTTTTATATATATATAATGGTCTTTTTATCTCTCTTACTTTCTTTTACCTTTTACAACCATTACATTTTTAACAGGGAAGAAGCAGCGAAGATGTGCAATCCATCAACTTTAATATTTCTAATTAGTTTGGACTTTGTCATCGTTTTAAGGGGTAAGCAAAAATTATCAAGTATACTTCAGTCCGAAATAACTTCCTCTCCTGGGTAATCTTTGAAATAATGTCTGCCCTCTCCTGACTAAGGGTGGAATTTTTGGGTTGGTAGGCAGGTGAGGATTTTTTTAAACAGAAAATTACCCAATTTTTGACCTGATAAGAGATGCAAAAAGTTTTTTCTTTAAATTATCCTGGAATGTAAAAAAAAAAGGGGGGATGGGGTGGGGTTAATTTCAGTCGACCAGTCGGATGGGGCATTCATACTATTTTAAAGATGGCACTGAATGTATCATAGTTTCTTATTAATAAAACTACATTTTTAGGATGTGATGCTCGGTCTTGTTCATATGACGAGTTGAGCAAATGTACCTACCTCTATCATTTACCATTCTGGAGACCAGACCAAAGAATATGCAAGTAAGTCTCTGGCCAACAGAGCTAAAAATTTGATAAAAATCATTATCAGTCATTATGCAAATAATTTACTGACTGCCTACACTATACTACATGTAATTGTATGAGAGCTGCGAGCCCCTGTGGGACTATGTGGAACGTCGCACTATTGAATTAAATATCCCCTTCGATTCCAAAAAATCACCTGTTGTCCCCCTGTCAGTCCCTGACATTTTCCTGTCTCTCCCTGACTTTCTCCTACAATCCCTTGTCATTGCCCCTGCTCTCCCTGTCGTTGTCCCTGCCTACCCTGTCTATTCCCTGACATTCTCTGATTTCCCTGTCAGACATAAGCTCGGCTTCCTTTGTGACATGTATCAAGTCAAGAAAAAAAATGTTATGTTGCATACATGTTGAAAACAAACCGAAATAACCACTGAAGCATTGCTATCTCAACTTCATTTATTTTGCAGTGGAGTCTTATCTATTATCAACTGTGTAGAGAAGGTAAATCAGGCATGTAAATCTGATCCCTATGATAGTTATACCAAGGAAGGATACTTTAGAAGCAAACAATATATCTATGGAAGTAAGGTAATTCTTACCCAGGGAATCGAAAAGTCTACTCGATTTCAAGAACAATTCAAACTATGGGGTAAGTGAACACCAGAAATGAACCGCGTTTTCGTTTTTTGTGATGTAATTTTTTTTTATACAAAATAATTGAAATATCTTTCATCAATATTTATAACACAATTATATTTTAACGACCAATTGTCAGGACAAAAATTTCAACGTAATTTTTTTAATGCTTTACATTAAAAAAAAAAAATTCGACCAAGCTAATATATGTCATCAACAGTGTCTTTTATCCTGTAAAATTCAGGTTGTGTTGCACCGACTTGTTCGTATTCAGAGATAGAAAAATGTGACCAACTCCATCAAAATTTACCTGTTCAAACATCAAGCGAAGAAAGATGCAAGTATGTCCTTTCTTTTAGAATAACATTTGACTTTGAAGTCACATGATACGTTCCTTAGAGTTATTTTTTTGTAGCTCTTGTGCTAAAAAAAAATATAACATATGTATAATTATACATGTAAATAGTCTCAAATGACACAATGATTACAAGTTTTTTTAGTTACATTATTTTATATTTTAATACACGAATTTGCTACAGGGTCTTCCTTTCGCTCCTGGATAACAATCTAAGTCGTTCCTTTTTTACAGGTACCTTTCATCCAGTTATAGCTGTCTACATAATATAAACGAGGACTGCGAATCAAGTCCCTATGCAACGAGTACACTTCGTACAAAAGGAAACGAAACCTTGGAACTAATCCAGCAAAAAATTCACAACTGGGGATGTGTGAACGGTCTGTATTTTCGATACTTTTTTCTGTTTATCGCAGTCGCCCGCGTGGCGCAGCGGTTAGAGCGTCTGCCCTAGAGTCGCGAAGTAAGGAGTCAATCCTAACGTCGCGGGTTCGAATTCCATTGTGAGACGTGGAGACCGGTCCTTCGGATGAAACCGTGATAACCGACGTGCCGTATCGCACTTGGTCCTGCTCAATGGCCCCGAGTGCCGAGCATAGGACAAACTTTGCAGCTCTCCACCAGTGGTGGCGTCTCCATATAAGTGAAAAATTCTCGATAGGGACGTTAAACATTAACAATATGCAATCAATCTGTTCATCGCTTATTTTATATAAAAAATATCAAGATTTCTCTAATTAAGAATAAAAATATTTTATGAATAACATAAAAAAAGTAATCTGTGCTTTATCTTATCATTACAATATCCCAGATATCTTTTTAAATTAAAATGCTTTTTTACGTCTCTAGTGGTTTTTTTCTTAATATAAGTAAAAATTTGTTGTTTTTTTTCAGTGAACGATGGAGGAATTGGACAGAAATGTAAATAACCACAGCTTGTGTGTCCGCCATGGAAGAATACATTGAGAACGTCGTCTAGGGAACAGTCTCCACCCTAAACACAATTTGTCGAAAATTTAGCGAATAAATTTTTCATTTATGAATACACGTGTACTTCGTTTTTTTTTTTTTTTTTTTTTTTATTGAAGGACGTATTTGAATTGAATAAAACAAAAATGGTAGTTAATTTAAACATGCTTGAATGCTAATACATGTATATGGATATGCCTAGTCATGATTCTGCTGTTCTTGAGAAAAAATTATTTGCCTTATGTATTACTATGGAAAACTGATCGGTTAGGGTGCCTCCAGTTTAATACTCCAGGGTTTTATTCTTTCCTGTAAAGTTGTACAGAGGATATCAAGAAAATAATTATGCAAGTCTGCATGCTCAAATGCTATTATCTCAACCAATTTGTCCATATTAAAGGCGCTTGGCTTACTCACCCTTCCAGTTACTCGTATATGTTTTTGGAAATATTTTTTGCTCTACTGGTCAGAGACAGGAAGAGCTTATGCGATGGTAAGGTTCCGTCTGACTGTCTGTAAACAATGTTTCAAAACGCTACTCCTCAAACAGTTTTGTTCTAATTTCAATATAACTTGGCACACAAGAAGACTACACTAAGATACATAAACAAATATTACATCTGTCAATGTCTTTCCTTATATGAAAAATGTAATTAAATTCACATTTAATTTTCAATGACATGCAGTCGGTCACATGATCAGACTCTTGTGCATTAAAAGCAAACCGCGCGAGACATTTGGAAAGTCTTGACTGTGACGTCATGCATATACGCTAGGTTACATTTCAATAACAGAGGCTAAATACTAGTAGTGCATTTTGTCTTTGAAATGTGAAGAGACGTATAAATATAAATATAAGAAATAAAATATCACTTTTAGACTGTCAATGGGATATATGACAAGTCGGTACATGATAAAATCTATTATAACACCCTTCAGGCGTTATAAATTTGATCACGTGACCAACTTCATGTCATAATCCAATGACACTCTAAAAATGACATCTAGTTTGTTAAGTGCATCATTTTTTAGATTACATGAACGGTGTTGCCATGGTTACTAAAAATATAAATTGATTGATTGTATATTGTTTAACGTCCCTCTCGGGAATTTTTCACTCATATGGAGACGCCACCACTTGCCGGTGGAGAGTTGCAAATTTTGTCCTATCCTAGGCACTCAGGGCCATTGAACAGAGAGGGATCTTTTTTTGTGCCAGCACCTACTGCGACCCAGGACCTCGGTTTAT